>NC_057798.1:443920736-444220736 GCF_018294505.1 Triticum aestivum
CCAACCGGTACTAAAGGCCCCCCCTTTAGTACCGGTTGGAGCCACCACCCGGTACTAAAGAGGGTGCGCTGGCTCCAGGCGGTGCGCAAGTTTAGTCCCACCTTGCTAGCCGAGAGGCTACCGCACTGGTTTATAAGCTCCAGTGCGGTAGCTCTCTCGAGCTCCTCTCCTAGTCAGCCTACTCGGCCTACCTATCCTCTTTGCCCAGTGGGCCTACTGGGCCTTTGCGGGCCTGCATCCTGGCTCAACAAAAGATTGTGTTCCTAGTCGTATGCAGGCTGCTTTGGCCCAGTAGGTGGGCTTTTTTATTTTCTAATTTTTTCGCTTTATTTATTTTTGTTTTATTTATTTTTATTTTATTTATTTTTGAGTTGTTTTTTGCTGTATTTAGAGTTTCTTTGTGAATATTTTTGCTTTAGGTACAAAAAATTACAAACTTTCTGTTAGTGCCGGTAGTTTTCAAATTTGAATAGTTTAAATTTTGAATTATTTGAAATTTGTGTGAATCACTAGTTTGTGAATAACTTAACTTTGAAAAAAGTTTTTTCAGTGATTCTTTTTTCTTATGTTTAATATTAGTGTGTTTTATCATTATATTCAATTTGGTAATGCTTAGGTTATTTAAAAAATGAAATGCCTTTGTAACAGTTCAGTTTTCGTCGGAAACCCTGATACTTCGAAATAGATTGTCCATTTTGTACACGAAGTGCATCCAGTTTTTGCCGTAACCCTCTCTACTTTCTTGCACATGCTATTTGTATGAAATTATGATACCATGCCAACTTTCATCCTTTTCTGAGTTCATTTGAAATGGTTTCCAATTTCAGGGTCATTTAGCTGGAAAAATTCAGTAAATGCATGAAAAGAATTTGTTTGCACATAAAATTTCTTCGCATTTCAAATGCCAAAACACATAACTACCCTAACTATTACAGACATTCCCTCCTGGGTGTGAAACACAGAAGAAAGTGATGATAGTGAAGCCGATCACATCCCAGATCTTTGGGTGTGAAACTTTTTCTTCGCGTCTGTCCCTTTGCGCCGTAGCCATGGAAATTCTTCATCATTTAACTGGATGCTCGGGTCAATATTCACTGTGAATGGAGCAATTTCATCAAACTTTTCATAATCTTCTGACATGTCTATCTTGTCATCCACTCCCACGATGTTTCTTTTTCCTGAAAGAACTATGTGGCGCTTTGGCTCGTCGTATGATCCATTCGCTTCCTTATCTTTTCATTTTCTCGGCCTGGTAGACATGTCTTTCACATAAAAAACCTGCGCCACATCATTGGCTAGGACGAATGGTTCGTCTGCATACGCAAGATTGTTGAGATCCACTATTGTCATTCCGTACTGCGGGTCTTCCGTTACCCCGCCTCGTGTCATATTGACCCATTTGCACCGAAACAAAGGGACCTTCAAATCACCTGATCCATAATTAAGTTCCCATATGTCCTCTATGTAACCATAATATGTTTCCTTTCCCGTGTTGGTTGTTGCATCAAAGCGGACACCACTATTTTGGTTGGTGCTCTTCTTATCTTGGGCGATCGTGTAAAATGTATTCCCATTTATCTGGTACCCTTTGAAAGCCATTATATTCGAAGATGGTAAATGGGACAGCGAGTACATGTCATTTTGAATATCGCCATCATTCAGGGCACGTTTCTGCAACCAACCGGCGAAAGTCGTCGTTTGTTCGCGTGTAATCCAGTTGTCAGACTTCTCTGGGTGTTTCGACTGTAGAAAATTCTTTTGTTCCTCCATATACGGAGCCACCAAGGCGGAATTCTGTAGAACTGTGTAGTGTGCTTCAGTAAGAGAATGCCCATCCATACATATTATTTGATGCCCTCCTAGCATGCCTTTTCCTTCCAGTCTGCCCTTATGCCGCGATTCAGGAACACCAATCGGCTTAAGGTCTGGAATGAAGTCAATACAAAACTCAATGACCTCCTCATTTTCATGGCCCTTCGAGATGCTTCCTTCTGGCCTAGCATGGTTATGAACATATTTCTTCAAGACTCCCATGAACCTTTCAAAGGGGAACATATTGTGTAGAAATACAGGACCCAAAACGTTAATCTCTTCGCAAAGGTGAACTAGGACGTGCGTCATGATGTTGAAGAAGGATGGTGGGAACACCAACTCGAAACTGACAAGACATTGCACCAAATCATTCTGTAACCTTGGTATGATTTCTGGATCGATTACCTTCTGAGAGATTGCATTGAGGAATGCACATAGCTTCACAATGGCTAATCGAACGTTTCTCGGTAGAAGCCCCCTCAATGCAACCGGAAGGAGTTGCGTCATAATCACGTGGCAGTCATGAGACTTTAGGTTCTGGAACTTTTTCTCTGCCATATTTATTATTCCCTTTATATTCGACGAGAAGCCAGACGGTACCTTCATGCTGAGCAGCCATTCGAAGAAGATTTCCTTCTCTTCTTTGGTAAGAGCGTAGCTGGCCTGACCCTGATGTATGCCGTCTTTTCCGTGCATACGTTGCTGGTCCTCCCGTGCCTCTGGTGTATCTTTTGTCTTCCCATACACGCCCAAAAAGCCAAGCAGGGTCACGCAAAGATTCTTTGTCACGTGCATCACGTCGATTGCGGAGCGGACCTCTAGGTCTTTCCAATATGGCAGGTCCCAAAATATAGATTTCTTCTTCCACATGGGTGCGCGTCCGTCAGCGTCCTTTGGAACAGGTTTTCCGCCAGGACCCTTTCCAAAGATTACCTCTAAATCCTTGACCATATCATGTACATCAGCACCAGTTCAGTGGTGAGGCTTCGTCCGGTGATCCGCCTCACCTTTGAAATGCTTGCCTTTCTTTCTTATGGGATGCCTTGTCGGAATAAATCGACGATGTCCCAGGTACACATTCTTCCTACAACTATCCAAATATATACTGTCGGTATCATCCAAACAGTGCGTGCATCCGCGGTATCCCTTGTTTGTCTGTCCTGAAAGGTTGCTGAGAGCAGGCCAATCATTGATGGTCACAAACAGCAACGCCTTTTGGTCAAATTCTTCCCGTCCATGCTCATCCCACGCACGCACACCTGTTCCATTCCACAGATGTAATAGGTCTTCAACTGATGGCCTTAGGTACACATCAATGTCGTTTCCGGGTTGCTTAGGGCCTTGGATGAGCACTGGCATCATAATGAACTTCCGCTTCATGCACAACCAAGGAGGAAGGTCATACAAACATAGAGTCACAGGCCATGTGCTACGGTTGCTGCTATGCTCCCCAAAAGGATTAATGCCATCTGCGCTTAGACCAAACCATACGTTCCTTGGGTCACCTGCAAACTCCTCCCAGTACTTTCTCTTGATTTTTCTCCACTTCGAACCGTCAGCGGGTACTCTCAACTTTCCGTCTTTCTTACGGTCTTCTGCGTGCCACCGCATCGCCTTCGCATGCTCTTTGTTTTGGAACAAACGTTTCAACCGTGGTATTATAGGAGCATACCACATCACCTTGGCAGGAATCTTCTTCCTGGGGCGCTCGCCCTCGACATCACCAGGGTCATCACGACTGATTATATAACGCAATGCACCGCATACCGGGCAAGCGTTCAAATCCTCGTACTCACCGCGGTAGAGGATGCAGTCATTAGGGCATGCATGTATCTTTTGCACCTCTAACCCTAGAGGGCAGACAACCTTCTTTGCTTCATACATACTCTTGGGCAATTCGTTGTCCTTTGGAAGCATATTCTTTATCATTACCAGTAACTTTCCAAATCCCTTGTCAGATACACCATTCTCTGCCTTCCATTGCAGCAATTCAAGTGTGGTGCCCAACTTTTTTTTGTCAGCTTCGCAATTCGGGTACAACAATTTCTTGTGATCCTCTAACATGCGCTGCAACTTCGTCCTCTCCAGATCACTTGCGCAGTTTCTCTTTGCATCGGCAATGGCCCGACCTAGATCATCAGCGGGCTCATCTGATGCCTCTTCTTCAGCTTCTTCCCTCATTGCCGGCTCAGCTTCTTCCCCCATTGTTGTATCATCGTATTCAGGGAACCCATGGCTAGGATAGTCGTCATCGTCCTCTTCTTCTTCATTGTCTTCCATCATAACCCCTATTTCTCCGTGCTTGGTCCAAACATTATAGTGGGGCATGAAACCGGACTTAAATAGGTGGACGTGAATGGTTTTTTCTGTAGAGTAACTGTGACCATTCTTACAGCCAGCACATGGACAAGGCATAAAACCATCCGCCCGCTTGTTTGCCTCAGCGGCCCGCAGAAAAGTATGCACGCCATTAATGAACTCGGGAGAGCATCGGTCATCATACATCCATTGTCGGCTCATCTTCATTACACAACACCAAATAGACCAAATTAATACAAGTTCATACATAAAGTTCATACATAAAGTTCATATACAACACTTAATTAAATGCAACATACAAATAACTCTCTAGCTAAAGAATTTAAATGCAACAACAAATGCGATGAAGATCGCAACTAAGGTAACAATTGATCCAACAGCATAATAATACCAAGCCACACTATCAATGGCATATTTTCTAATCTTTCTAATCTTCAACCTCATTTTCTCCATCTTGATCTTGTGATCATCGACGACATCGGCAACATGCAACTCCAATTCCATCTTCTCCCCCTCAATTCTTTTCAATTTTTCTTTCAAATACTCGTTTTCTCTTTCAACTAAATTTAGCCTCTCGACAATAGGGTCGGTTGGAATTTCCGGTTCACATACCTCCTAGATAAAAATATCTATGTCAACTTGATGGGCATAATTTGTTATAAACACGAAATGTAACAACTAGTTTTAAAAGATAATATACCACAACCGAATCATAACAAGGACGAGGCCCGACGGGGACGGATATAAAAACCATGGCACTATGTATAACAAACAACGTACAGGTAAGATAATTATACGAGTAACTATATATCCGAATCACATAAACATCAATTTGGTAATGTAAAACATTCATGAACAAGAGCCTCACCAGAAGGTGGTGCCGGCAACGGGACGGTGCGGGCGATCGATGGTGGTTACGACGGAGATTTAGAAGGCACTAAGTAAACCACACCTACATATGCAAACTAAGTGTTATTTTTGACCTCAAATTGCATATAAATCAAATACTAGCAAATATAATTATTACTCCCAAATTAATCACTATACAAAGCATTGCAAGAGCTAATCTAGCAATGAGAGTTGAAAGGACAAAGTTGCTAACCTTTGTGATCATTTGAATGGATGGGGGCCTTCAAATCTTGACAAATTTTGGGCAAAATTTGTGAGGAGCTCGAGGAGAGAGGGGGAAGAACAAAGGAAGTGAGGGGAAAGGGGAAGAACAGAGTGGCTCGGGGGGACGAAGGGTTTATGTACGTCGACCTTTAGTACCGGTTCGTGCCACGAACCGGTACTAAAGGTGCTGGACGGGCCCCAGACTGACAACACCCTACCACCACCCTCTCTAGTACCGGTTCGTGCCACGAACCGGTACTATAGGTTCACCATGAACCGGTACTAATGAGAACGGCCGGCTAGCCGTTGGAACCGGCACTAATGGACACATTAGTGCCGGCTCAAAACCAAACCGACACTAATGTGTCTCATATTAGGTCCTTTTTCTACTAGTGAGGGGAGGTACACTTCGGGAGCTCAGCAGAAGACCCGCTATTCCCCGTACTCAGGAGGACATAACCACAACCATGGTGGCCATAACCATTGAGGACATACTCACAATGGAGCAAGTTCGCATAACCATAGTGGTCCCAAGAATGGCAATGCGAATGGAGGAAGCAGTATCCAGAACCGTTCCAACCCTTCAACACCAGCCAAGAGGGATCTGAGCCACATTACCTGTGTCAAGTGCCAGAAGACCGGACATTATGCCACAAAATTTCCTGAAGCTAAGAATGGAAATGGAAATGGAGGTTCTGCCAAGAAGCCCAACCCCTTCACCAAAGGTCAGGTGAACCACGTCAGCGTGGAGGAGATTGAGGATCAACCCGACGCAATTGTCAGTAAGTTTTTGATTAATGCATTTACCACACTTGTTCTTTTTTATACTGGTGCATCGCATTCATACATATCAAGGGGATTTGTGGATAAGTATAACCTACCAACTGTAGCCCATAGGTCACCTATGTTAGTAAGTTCCCAGGAGCGGAGTATATGGCTAGTAGGGGATGCTAAGTTGCCACTAACCATAGGTAGACATGTTTTCCCCACCGACCTAATTGTTCTAGAGTCACAAGGATTGGATGTCATACTGGGAATGGATCGGCTATCCAAGTTCGAAGGAAACATCGACTGCGCCAGTAAATCAATTCTTCTCACCACCCCAGAAGGAAAGAGGACTTTATGTAATAAGTGTGTGAATAAACTCTGTTATAATTCCTCGAGTATTGAGCGTGTCAGCATTACCGATCCAGGGATGACACTGATGCACAGAGACTTGACCATTTGAGGTCTGGTCGCTACAAAAGGATGGAGTACATGAGTTCCATCGGAACCGTAACCTTGCTTTTAAGTGTGGTAGCACACTAGGCCATTCTGATCAATGGAATCACTGGAAGACCCCAAACCTGAACCTTTTCTTGCTAGCCTCTTCGAATCTCGAGGATGAGATTCATTTTGAAGTGTGGTAGGTTTGTAACATCCCAAAATTCTAAATCTTTGGAATGTTATATTAAATAAAAAATTATTATCGTTGTCTGATTGTTTGGGTGATTGATTGATTGAAATTGAGTGGAATTTGAAACTCTTTGGAAGTTGAATGAGAGGGAATAAAAGGGCTTTCCCAAAACTTTCATCTTTACAATTTGATGTCCATGAATTCAAACTCATTTCATCACAAAACCCTAGAGTGAAGATGATATGACTTCTTCCATTTGAAATGAAAAGGGTTTGAAAAGATTTAAATTCCATTTGAAAATATTTCAAATTCGAAACTTTATGCAACTCAATAATTTTCACGTGAGAAGATAAAATGGCTTCTTCAATTATATGAAATATGAGTTGGAAGTTACAAAGAATCAAAATAAAAGTCATTTGGAAGTATTTTGAAACTCCCTTTCAATTTGGAATTATTTGGATTTTAGTCAAATCATTTTTCTCCTAAAAATAAATAAATGGAAATAAGGGTAAAATGATTCCCTTCAATGAAAAATTAGGAGAAAATAAATTTGAAATCTTTTTGGTATTTTAAAAATGATTTTTGTTGGGTTTTAATGGAACGGTAGCACTATTTGCTTTATTTGAATTTCTGTGTATTTTATTTGACTCTGATAAAATGTTCATAATTTAGGATTTCTTTTTATGAACATTTTGATATATTATATGCCTATATAATAATTGTATTTTGTTTGGTTTATGATTAGTTTCGTATTTTGTTTTATAGAAAAAATGAAAAAAACGGCCGAAGCCGATGGACCAAGGCCCACCTTCCCTTCTCTCTCTCCCTCTCTCGTCCCACTTACCTTGCCCACACCCGAACCGCCTCCGCATCGGTTGCTCACCCCCTCGCTCGTTTCCCCATTGCCGCTGACGCACGGGGCCCACTGTCCGACCCGACCCGCTCCTCCTCTTCTTCCTTCCCACGCCAAGTCGTGCCGCCGCCGCCGGAATCCCGTTTTTCTTGGGATCGCGAATCCCCCTCGCCCCATTCTCCAAGTACCCTTCCCCTACACTTCCCCCTCCACCCGTCCTCCTCCTTTCCCCGCACCGAGAACACCCGCCGCCTCCTCGATTGCTCGCCGAAACCGAGCACCGCCGCCGTGCCATTGTCACCCTGCCGCTCCACCCCGACCACCTCACCACCGTTCGACACCGTGATTCGCTCCGCCTTGCTCACCCGCACCTCCCTAACCCCTCGCCTGAGGTCCACCGTCATTGGAACACGCTCATCCGATGACCATCGATCTCATCGGAGTCGCCCGTCGCTCCAGCCACCTGCTGCCGTCTCTACAGGAGGTTTCCGACTCCGCCGTCGCCACCATCGCCATTGCCTCACCTTGCTAGACCCCGTGGTATTCTTCCCCATTGCTGAGGATCACCGGAGGCCTCACCGGTGTCACCCCCGAGCCGCCACCATCGCCGACATCGCCAAAATTCACTGCCGCCCAATGTAAGCCGGCCACCCCCTCCCTGTCTGTTAGATCTTGTTGCAACAGTCAGGATTAGATCTCGTAGGGTTAAGTTGTTTTTTTGACTTAGATCGGTTTTTAGACCGGTTTAGGTCGAACCGGCTCGCCCCGGTTTTCCTCTGTTAGCCGCTGCACACCATTTTCAATTAAGTGGCGGTCGTCTGCTTGTTTAGCTTCTGCAGCGCACACCCGTAGCCAATCAGAAGCCGCCACATGGCAACATCCGATCTGTAGCGTTTTCAGTTTTTTCTTCAGTTTTGTTGTTTTCTGTTTTAATTTACAGAAATAGTTTCTGTTTTAGAAACTTCAAAACTTTTATGTTTTAGATCCAAATTCAGTGATTTTTTTTGCATTGTGTCACAAATTTGTTGAAGTTTCTGTTTGTATATTTAGTTTTAAAATTTGAGTAGTTTTAGTTTGAATTTGCTTCAAACACTATTTTGGACATAACTTGAGTTTGAAAGTATATTTTAAGTTGATTCTTTTTGCCCCTGGTCACTAGGACTTTTGCCTATCCAATAGCATATAGTTATTTATTTTTAGTTTAATTTAAATTAGGTTTTTAGCAAAAGAGTACTATTTTAGTTATAGTTTTGTTTTAGTCTTTTCTTTATTGTTTTTATTAGTCAACAAAAGAAAATTTTATTTTATTTTTAAAATTATTTTCTTTAGTTTTGTATGAAAACTTGTATAGGTCATAGTTAGAGTTTTATAAAAGCTTTTTATTTGTTTCTTTTTGCAAATAATTTTTTTATGAAAAATACTTTCTGTTAACTTAGTTGTTTTTCTTCTTGTTTTCTGTCAAACTTATTAGTTTAGTGTTTTAAATTGTTGTTAAGATTTTACTTAGGGTAAAACTATATTAGATGTTTGTAGCAATGTCATAGATCTTCGTTAGTAGTTTTTCTTTCTAGTTTTATTTGAAGCTTCCTTCGAATTCATTTGAGTTTTGTTATTGAGTTTTCTTTGTTGTTTGAATTGTTATTTTGAGTGCTAGAAGTTGCTTGCTTGAATGAGTGCTTATGTGAATGCTATGTTTGACTTGTATAGATTTTCTTCGGACGTTGACGAATAGTTTTGTCAAGTTTTGTGAGAGCGTTATTATCTTCATCAAGTAATACCAGGCAAGTTCACTTTGACCATGTTTTTCATACCTATGTTTTATTTGCATTTAGTAGCAGCCTTTCAATAATCCCTCTAGTAGTGATATTGATTTCTTGTAGTTGAGTAGAATGTATGAGGTAGGAACCCATCTCCCTGTTACCAAGCCCGAGACGTTATATAGTTTTAATGCTACGCTAATGTAGACGAGGTTTGGTATGAGTGATCGGGAGTGGTGTGAGAATGGAGGACTCTACGTCAAGGACGACAACTTCATGATGACATCTGCAAGGACTGCATCTTCAAGACCTCAAGACTGGAGATAAGAATTCTATACACACTACTGGGTGGAGGACGGTTGACGGGCAACTTGGAGCAACCAGTGGATGGCCGGGATGCATGGAGAAGCGCCATGACATCTTGCGGAAAGCTTCACCCAAACTCAAAGAGACAGAAGAATACTTCATGCCCGGAAGCTTACATGTGCAACCGCAAGTCACTATGGGCTCTGGCTTGGTTGACCTTAGTTGTGACTCTGGCTGGGACGGTGCTAGTAGATGTAGAACTACAGTAGGATTGGATGAGCACCGGACAGTGGTCAGAGGAACTCTTCAAAAGACCATGTTTCAGTTGTCTTGTTCTCAAACATCCTGAAGTCCGAGAACGTAAAAAGAGGGATCGAATCTTGCGGGTAAAGTGTACAAACCTCTGCAGAGGGTTAAAACCTAATCTATTAGCCGTGTCCCCGGTTATGGACAATTTGAGCATCTGGACTTGGATTTATCTCGGAATTCTCAACACAGACTAGTAACTTAATTATGGGCAACTTATGATGATTTGGGCTATGAGACATCGGTTGGCGGAACCATGTCATGATAGAAAACTCCATAGTACAGACTCTAGTTATTCCTTTGATGTAGGGATAACAAAACCAGCTTTTATGCAAAACAAAACTCAGACACAGAGCTACAAAGCCATATTGCATATAGTATAGTTTTATCATCTGTTTTCTCATATTGTGATCTTGCCGGTACATTCAATGTACTGACCTACATGGTTGCAACGTATCATGTTGCAGATACTTTCTTCTGACGAGTAAGAGTACGATACAGGGTTATGGTCTACACTCAACTTGCCGATGGCGTTGATGGCACTCCACACCCGACTATTTGTTTCCGCTGACAATTATGAGGTATATATATATATATATATATATATATATATATATATATATATATATATATATATATATATATATATATCAATTTTACGTTATTTATACATGTGATTGCACTTTGATATATACATTGATGTATTGTGTGTGCCAACATACTGGTCCAGGGATGGCATGAATACACAGAGGCTTGACCGTTTGAAGTCGGGTCGCTACCGATATGGTATCAGAGCACATGTTGACTGTAGTACGTGACTCTAGGAAATGACCTAGTAATATGTAAACCCCAATAGGAACGACCTTTGTTTTATACTACTCTAGTAACACTTGATTTTTTTACTGAACCTTCCTTATTTCAAACTATAGATGGAGAGCTACGTTCTGAACAAAAGAGCACACTACGAGAAGGTTCTTGGAGGCCCCTTCCTAGTGGAGCTATTTAGGCTGCTGAAGCTACTGATACCTGAGATCAAGGCAACTAAGAGGACGTCTAGATCATGGGGAGTCAAGACCCAAGTTTTTGGCCATAAAGAAGACCCCAAGATTGCAGACATCAGCTTCGGAACTATAAATGGTGACTGTGATATGGGCATCAACATTGCCATGCATGATGCTATTGTGCGCTTATGCTATCGTCATCGTGCTGCGCTAAACCCACACTTCTTTGGAAGGATTGGATGACAGAAGTTTGATGGAGCAACTATTGCCTTGACAGAATCGCAAAATATGAAGTTCTCCCCACTATTGGTGTACAATCAGGATCTCGAACAATACGTCAAGAATCTTTAGATGGACCTCCTGGAAGCCCTGTTTGACAATGAAGCACTACGAGAAGAGGTCGAGACTCGGAGACTAAAGGTAGAAAAGCTGGAGACGAGAACCTCGAGATCCCGAGAATGCATCAGGAACTGAAAAGCAGTAGGACCATGTCTCATGCCAACGATGTTGAGATCCAGAAGCTCAAGGAATAACTTCAGGACATATAGGGTCGTCACAAGAAACTTCCAATAGTAACCATTGAGATTTTTCCAATAGAGTTGATACTATGAACTTGAGGTTGTTTCTTCAGAAAGTGTACTATATGCTCATTACCATTAACATGAAAAGTGATATTGCCTTTGTTGCAATCAATAACAGCCCCTCCAGTATTTAGAAAAGGTCTGCCAAGAATGATCGACATACTATCGTCCTCGGGAATATCAAGAATAACAAAGTCCGTTAAAATAGTAACATTTGCAACCACAACAGGCACATCCTCGTAAATACCGACGGGTATAGCAGTTGATTTATCGGCCATTTGCAAAGAGATTTCAGTAGGTGTCAACTTATTCAAATCAAGTCTACAATATAAAGAGAGAGGCATTACACTAACCCCGGCTCCAAGATCACATAAAGCAGTTTTAACATAGTTTCTTTTATTGGAGCATGGTATAGTTGGTACTCCCGGGTCTCCTAGTTTCTTTGGTACTCCACCCTTAAAAGTATAATTAGCAAGCATGGTGGAAATTTTAGCTTCTGGTGTCATTCTTTTATTTGTAACAATATCTTTCATATACTTAGCATAAGGGTTCATTTTAAGCATATCAGTCAAATGCATACGCAAAAAGATAGGTCTAATCATTTCGTGCAAAGCGCTCAAAATCCTCATCATCCTTTTTGTTGGATGGCTTAGGAGGAAAAGGCATGGGTTTCTGAACCCATGGTTCTCTTTCTTTACTGTGCTTCCTAGCAACTAAGTCTCTCTTATCATAACATTGATTCTTTGATTGTGGGTTATCAAGATCAACAACAGGTTCAATCTCTACATCATTGTTATTGCTAGGTTGAGCATCATCATTAACATTATCACTAGGTTCATGCTCATTACTAGATTGTGTTTCAGCATCTGAAATAGAAATATCATTGGGATTCTCAGGTGTGTCAATAAGAGGTTCACTAGAAGCATGCAAAGTCCTATCATTTTTCTTTTTCTTTTTCTTAGAAGGACTAGGTGCATCAATATTAGTTCTCTGAGAATCTTGCTCAACTCTCTTAGGATGGCCATGAGGATACAAAGCTTCCCGGGTCCTTCTACCACCTCCAATCATAACTCTAATAGCATTATCATTATTCTTATTATTTAACTCATTGAGCAAATCATCTTGTGCTTTAGGTACTTGTTCTACTTGAATGGTAACCATGGATGCATGTTTACTAATAAGCTTAAGGTCACCTTTAACTATAGACATATAATCACTCAAGTGTTCAACCATATAAGCATTACATTTCAATTGCCTACCAACATAAGCATTGAAGTTTTCTTGTTTAACAATAAAATTATCAAACTCATCCAAGCATTGACTAGCAGACTTATTACGAGGGATATCACCTTCATCAAATCTATAGAGAGAATTTACCTTTACTACCTATGCCGGGTTATTAAGATCATGTATTTCTTCAATAGGTGGTAAATTCTTAACATCTTCAGCTTTAATACCTTTTTCTTTCATAGATTTCTTTGCCTCTTGCATATCTTCAGGACTGAGAAATAGAATACCCCTTTTCTTCGGAGTTGGCTTAGGAGTTGGTTCAGGAAGTGTCCAATCATTATCATTACTCAATATATTATTCAATAGCAATTCAGCTTGCTCAACAGTTCTTTCCATGAAAACAAAACCAGCACAACTATCCAGGTGGTCTTTGGAAGCATCAGTTAGTTCATTATAGGAGATATCAAGTATTTCATTTTTCTTGAGAGGATGATCAGGCAAAGCATTAAGTAATTGGTGAAGCCTCCCCCAAGCTTGTGGGAGACTCTCTTCTTTAATTTGCACAAAATTAAATATTTACCTTAAGGCAGCTTGTTTCTTATGAGCGGGAAATAATTTGCAGAGAAGTAGTAAATCATATACTGGGGACTACGCACACAACCAGGAGCAAGAGAATTAAACCATATTTTAGCATCATCCTTTAATGAGAAAGGAAACAACTTAAGGATATAATAATAGTGAATTTTTTTCCTCATGAGTAAATAGGGTGGCTATATCATTCAATTTAGTGAGATGTGCCACAACAGTTTCAGATCCATAGCCATAGAAAGGATCAGATTCAACCAAAGTAATTAACTCAGGATCGATAGAGAAATCACACTCCTTATCAGTAACATAGATAGGTGAAGTAGCAAAAGCAGGGTCATATTTCATTCTAGCATTCAGAGACTTTTCTTTCAGCTTAGCTAACAGTTTCCTAAGATCATATCTATCTTTGCAAGCAAAAAGATCTCTAGCAGTTTCTTCATCCATAACATAACCCTTGGGCACAATATGCAATTCATATCGAGGGGGAGAATCTTCATCATCGCTTTCATTAATATCATCAGTTTCAATAATTTCATTCTCTCTAACCCTAGCAAGTTGTTCATCAAGAAATTCACCTAATGGCACAATATTATCAAGCAGAGAAGTAGTTTCATCATAAGCATCATGCATAGCAGAAGTGGCATCATCAATAGCATGCGACATATCAGAATCAATAGCAGGTGTAGGTGTCGGAAATTTACTCATAATAGAAGGTGAATCAAGTGTAGAGCTAGATGGCAGTTCCTTACCTCCCCTCGTAGTTGAGGGAAAAATAGTTGTTCTTTCATCTTTCACGTTCCTCATAGTGATCAACAGATATAAATCCCAAGTGACTCAAAGAATAGAGTTATGCTCCCCGGCAATGGTGCCAGAAAAAGGTCTTGATAACCCACAAGTATAGGGGATCGCAACAGTTTTCAAGGGTAGAGTATTCAACCCAAATTTATTGATTCGACACAAGGGGAGCCAAATAATATTCTCATGTATTATCAGCTGAGTTGTCAATTCAACCACACCTGAAAGACTTAATATCTATAGCAAAGTTTTCAGTAGCAAATTAGTATGGAGGTAACGGTAACAGTGGCAAAAGTAATAGTAGCAGTTTTGTAGCAATCGTAACAGTAGCAGCGGAGAAGTAACTAAACAAGGAGCAATATGTGAAACGCTCATAGGAAATGGATCAATGATGGATAATTATGTTGGATGCAATTCATCATGCAACAGTTATAACATAGGGTGACACAGAACTAGCTCCAGCTCATCAATGTAATGTAGGCATGTATTCCGAATATAGTAATGTGTCCTTACAGAAAAGAACTTGCATGGCATCTTTTGTCCTACCCTCCCGTGGCAATGGGGTCCTATTGGAAACTAAGGGATATTAAGGCCCCCTTTTAACAGAGTACCGGACCAAAGCATTAGAACTTAGTGAATACATGATCTCCTCAAACTACGGTCATCACCGGGAGTGGTCCCAATTATTGTCACTTCGGGGTTGCCGGATCATAACACATAGTAGGTGACTATTGACTTGCAAGATAGGATCAAGAACTCACATATATTCATGAAAATATAATAAGTTCATATCTGAAATCATGGCACTCGGGCCCTAGTGACAAGCATTAAGCATGGCAAAGTCATAGCAACATCAATCTTAGAACATAATGGATACTAGGGATCAAACCCTAACAAAACTAACTCGATTACATGGTAAATCTCATCCAACCCATCACAGTCCAGCAAGCCTACGATGGTATTACTCACGCACGACGGTGAGCATCATGGAATTGGTGATGGAGGATGGTTGATGATGACGATGGCAACGGGTTCCCCTCTCCAGAGCCCCGAACGGACTCCAGATCAGCCCTCCTGAGGAAGATTAGGGCTTCGCGGTGGCTCCGTATTGTAAAACATGATGAATCCTTCTCTTTGATTTTTTTCTCCCCGAACATGAATATATGGAGTTGGAGTTGAGGTCGGTGGAGGTCCAGGGAGCCCACGAGGCAAGGGGCGCGCCCCAGGGGGTGGGCGCGCCCTGCACCCTCGTGGACAGGGTGTGGGCCCCCATACATTGATTCTTTCGCCAATAATTTTTATTAATTCCAAAACGTGTCTCCGTGGATTTTCAGGTCATTCCAAGAACTTTTATTTCTGCAAAAAAATAACACCATGGCAATTCTGCTGAAAACTGCGTCAGTCCAGGTTAGTTCCATTCAAATCATGCAAGTTAGAGTCCAAAACAAGGGCAAAAGTGTTTGGAAAAGTAGATACATTGGAGACGTATCAGCTGCCACCACCAACCCTTGTCGGTCTGCTCGTTCCTCCTAGCTTAGATAATAAAGTTCAGGTTACCTAGCTATTCCCATACCGTCACCCCACTCCCCTAAGTTTTTAGATGAGGCCTGCAATGCCCTCCCCGCCAGATCCACATCCCCTGCTCCAGGATGTCGCAACCTAAGCTCGACCACCTATCCCGGGGAGCCCGACAAGCATTCGACCAAGAAGAGGTTTATCATGGCCTCTCCAGCAGACGTTGGCGAGGTGGTCGCTGTTCGCCCTGACCTATCGATCCCAGAGCAACACCTCGCCACAGAAGCCGGCGAGGACGTTGACTACATTGCCAAGCCGAAGGCTTCATGTCAGCCGGTTAGCTATTACTGTATCTCGGGAAAGCTGGCTATGACATCAAGCTTGTCGACAGCGATGGCTTCACGCACGCCATGTCACAGTTTAAGTGGTCCATCCCCAACCCATCTGGTTCAACCATCGTTGATCACTTCGATGGCCCTGCCGCCGATTTCCTTCGCCACGCGGTCAAGGATTTGCGATCCTTATATGCCATTGAGCCCATTTTGTCATTTCTAAAGGATCTACGGTAGTGGCTTGGGATCCTCAATTGCCAAATCAGATCTCATCGACCATGACCACAAGGAGGGCACCCACAAAGGTTCTTCCAAGGTGAAATAGCCCATCTGTGACATCAGAGAGCGCACCATGGGTCTATGCTCTTCCAACTGGAAGGATCCTGTCCATGACATGTGAGGCAACATCCTATCAGCAAATCTTACCTTTTCTAGCTTGCCAACCCGTACCCTTTGTTGTAGTAGCATTTTCCATGCAGTGTTTTAACTGTGTCGTCTTTAATTATTTCAGTTATGCAAAAATGTATTGTTCAATAGGGCTATGTGATGTTTAAGTATAAATTGTCCACTTTAGTTTCACGAATGGCTATATTTGGTTGTTTATAGTGAGTAGATGCTGAAAGAACATGCGGTGCCCCGATGTTTGGTTTTGGTAATTGATGACAATCTCTATGGACTAATGGTTGCCTTGAGTTATATTTGAAGGGTTTGTCCATAGGCTTTTCTTGGAGTCCATTTGTTGGTTTCAAGGAGAGTTTGTGATGACCAAGGTGCTATTAAGGAATTATCCAAAGATTGGTCATGTGAGTGTTGAGCTTATTGCAAGCATGTCTTGAAGAAGAAGATTGTGTGATCACTACTAGAAAAATCCCTACTAATGGCCCACCTATTATGGCTATTAATGGCGCATCTGTGGTGCGCCATTGATAGCACGCCATTAGTAATTTTTACTAATGGCGCACCACCTGGTGCGCCATTAGTATCTGGTATACTAATGGCGCACCTCGGGTGCGCCATTAGTATATGCCAGGGTGCGCCATTAGTATGCCTCCCAGGGGCCATGTATACCCAGGTGCTTTGGCATACTAATGGCGCACCACCTCTGGATGCGCCATTAGTAACCGCGGCATACTAATGGCGCACTGCCCAGTGATGCGCCATTAGTATGCACTGTCATACTAATGGCGCACTGTCATGTGATGCGCCATTAGTATGAATATTAGGTTTTTTTTATTTTTTTATTTTCTATTTTTTGCACAGGTTACAAAATGTATAGTTTGACAAAATATAGACAGCACACATCAACAACAGATTCATCAAATGTATAGTCTTTGAATACAATTCATCATATTAGTCTCTGAATACAATTCATCATATTAGTCTCCGAATTGAAAAGACCGAACAAAGATAGAACATTATATTACAAGTCTCGGGACCGCGAGTAGCGAGTCAGTCTTCACATTACAAGTCGATATCGATCATCTAAACTACCATCACATAGAAGAGAGCTGCGGTCATCACGATGAGCATCATCACGATGAAACTCGTCTTCATCCGGTTCCTCCAACGCTCCCTCCCCTCTCTCGCTAGATAGCGGGCGTATCTAGATTCGGCCTCGGCCCTAGTGGTGTACCCTTTGTAACTGTTACCGCTGAATCGGTGAACCTGTCTCCGACACTCCTCCCAGTCATCGTAGACTCCGGGAACCTTACCCTTGTACACGACATACGTCGGCATCGCTATGCACTAGCCAAACGAAACGTTAGTACCCATTCACAGACAATACATAAGCAATATATAAGTATGCAACAGAACGATCGGAAGAGAAAAGCAAGACATTAATAGCATCGATTACATCTAAGTTGAACGACTCTCGAAACCAAAGAGACATACTACAAGTTCATTAAAGTTTAATTACAACATGAGCCAATCGATGTTTCAGAACTAGACAACTCGACTCAAGGGACCGGAGCGTGGATGAAGCCGCCGTCTATCGTGGGAGTCATGAAAGAACGGGCGTTGTCATCCTGCATTTGTAGCATTGTGTCGATGTCACTGTTGGACGGTTGATTTCTGAGGTAGAACTGCCCCGAGGTACGAAGGACATCTTGATGGATGATTTCCGCAAACTCCGACTGGATGCGAAAGAATTCTTGTCGGAGGTCCGCGTCCTGGATTGCCGACACGCTCGCGGCCCAATCTTTGAGTTTACTCGGTAGAAGAAGTTGATGATGGTCCCGTACGATCGCCCGCATGTGATGGATGGCGTAGTAGGCACCCTTCTGACCGCCAGGTGGCTGCTTGACGTAGCAGAACGTCGTATTGTGGGAGAACACATGCTTGCTGTACTTACGAATAGGCCTAGTGAAGGTGCCTCCAGATTGGGCGTAGCCGGGGAGAACATCATCAAGAACCTTCTTGACATTTGTGTAGTCTACGTTCGACTGACGGTCCGGGTCAAAATACGTGGCCATAGAATATTTGGGGCTTAGGATGATGAGCGTGCAACGTGTGTCACTGCAGAAAACACGGAATGTTAAAAGAAAAACGATCGAAATGTAAGAATTCATATGTTACGGGCCGGTTGAGGGGAGGACTTACTCGGGAAAGTAAGGCACGAGGAAGTTATCCTTATCTTGGTTTGCCAGAATGACGCCTTCGAGGTAAGAACTCGCGACTTGCCGGTCCCCAGCGCTGCCCAAGATCTTGGCACGCATGTAGAAGGGGTCGACTATCACGATGTCCGGGGTCTTGTCGCGAATGATCCGCATCTCCATACTCAGCAAAAATAGCCGAACGAAGGTGTAGTGCAGCGGATGAAGGTTCAACATAGCGTGGATGTCATCAAAATGCAGGACGATCGTACGCCCGATGGAGTTATCCACAAAGCCCTTGCCCTCTGGCACCTTGGCCGCGAAAACCGGGTATGCCACATCCTTCTCTCTGAGACGCCGCTTCTCCAAAGCAAGAACACTGTCATGCAGACTCCGCATAGCACCGGTTGCAGCATTGAGCATATTTGTCGGTAGCATCGCCCTACCCGCCACATGCACCCTCCTCGAGATATCCTGCAGTGAAGGTGGCCCGTCCTGAGCACGGATCGTACTCGGTGCCGGCTGGCTCGCACCCTTCTTAGTCTTTCTTTTGCGTGCCTTCTTCTTCTCCTGTAATGGGACCGAGTTCTGCTCACAGACCGCCTTCTTGAGTGTGTTGGGGCTGATAATATTTCGCACCTCGCCTATCTGAGGCTCGGTGAAGTCGGCAGCTGGAGGCGTCTCCTGAGAGCTGAACACCAGACGGCGCCTGTTGCAACTTGGCTTCTCCGCGGTACGAGCTAGATCGCACACGTCTTTTGTTGGGTTTGGTTCTTGAGAAGGAGGCCCCATGAAGTCGCCATCGTACCCATGCTCGGCAAAGTACTGATCGACATTGCCAAATGTATCATTGTTGCCGTCGTCGTTCTGATCCTGTGCCATATGCATGTTTGGATCCAGTGGCATAGGGATGTCCGGCACCGTTACGGCGGTCTTGCCATGGGGCCGACTTGGCGCCGGCACGACTGGCGGTGTTGTCTTTGGGGTGGTGTCCCCCGCCCCCAAACGAATCTGGCTCTTTGGCCAAAGCAGGGGCCAGCTCAGGCAGGCGCTGAGGGTCATCACGTCTTCATCGTCGGCCCCGACGGGTCGAATCGGAGGTAACAAGTCATCGCAGCCTGGCAGCACCCGAACCAGTTGAACCCTAAACAAGTTGGGTGGCATCTGGGTACCGTGGAACAAGGGGTTGCCGGTTGAACGATTTTGCCCTTGGCGACATCGACCAACTCGTTGTTCACGAAGTGGAGGAGAGTGCACGGAACGTCGGCGGCGCCCTGCGAAAACATGTAGGGCGTCAGGGATGCCCAGTCAAAGGCAAGGAGATGAAGTCCTCGGCCGAGAGAGGCTTAATTAGTTACCGTGATGATGGCGTCGAGCTCGGCTAATGTCGAGGCACCGCCAACGGCGGGCGTGCAGTTGACGGAGGGGCCGCTTGCTGAAGAGGTGCCGGCCGGCGTACACCCGGGTGCATTAAGCTCCCATGCCGGCGTCGGAGACACCAATGCCGCCTCCGCCGGAGGCACCAATGGCCCCGCCATCACATTATGCGAGTTGCTGGCTGTGAAGCTAGGAATCGGGGGCGGCCCCTGTTGGCCGCCCGCAATCCACGCACTCAACCCCGAGATCAAGGTAGGCACAAGGGCGGTGATCGTCGCTCCGAGTCGTTGTTCCACTTACTCTTGGACAATCTCCGGAATCCGCGCCACCTGTGCCTTGAGTTCTTGAACCTCTCGCGCCTGGCTTTCCGAGCTGGTCTTTTTCTCCTTCCGCACACCAACGGTATAGTATGACCCCCATTTTGTCGACAAGCCTTTGCCGGCCACACGACCAGCTGACGTCGGCTTACTGAGCTTATCCTTGTTCTTCATTACATTCAACCCCCTATTTAGAGTGGTGTCCCAAGGGTTGCTCTTAGTCGACTCCGCGCTACTCCTTTCAGTCGCCTGCGGAAGGAATGTGAACCATTTATAAATTTGGCTTCATTAATTAGAATGCAACCATATGGAGCTAATTACGCGGGGGTGTATTCCTTACCAGAACAAGCTCAAGCGCCCTGGTCTTCGGATCCGTGGTAAGCTCCTTTGTTATCGGGTCCTCCTTGTACCGGGCCCTGACATAGTTCCTAGTCTGCTTGTTACCGCTGTATTTCTCGAAGCGGGGCGGTAGGCCTTGCTCGGCACGGTCCGCGTCCTCCTTGTCCCATATAGGCTCCGCCACTCTGTAACCGCCGGGACCGAGTGTGTGTTCCCCTATGTTCAGCTCCCGCATTTGTTTCCCCCACTCACTTGATTGGGAGCTTGCGGTGCTCGAGCAATTGATCTTGAAGTCGTTGTAGTCATCTTCGGTGATCGAAGGATTTTTCTCCTTGATCTTCTGATAACTCTCACCTTTCTCGATCATTCTCTTCACATTGCTTTTCCAAGTAGACAGGGCCTTGCTCATCTTCGTGAGGGCAGCATTGTTCACTTTATTCCCTTTGAGGCTTGTGTTTTCAAATTCAGCGGGGAACTTGTATCGTTCGTGCAGCTTCGTGAAGAGGAGGTTGCGCAAATTCCCTCGGTCAGGATGCCTCAGGTTCTCGGTGTTGATCGAGACGGTGCTCCGGACAATGCACCCGAGCTGAAGCGAGTACCCCTTGACTATTCGTTCGGGCGCCGTTGGATTCCCGTTGGAGTCCACTTCAGTAACTTCCTCCTTGAGGGTGCGGAGCACGATCGGGCGCCGGTCCTTCCGTTGCCTCTTCGGTTGGCTGCCATCTGTGCGTGCCGCGCCATCATCAGTGGTGGCATCCTCGGTGGCACCATCAGTGGTGGCATCAGTTTGGTCATCCTCGGCGGCACCATCCGTGGTCTCAGGATCGGTGGGGAAGGCGGCGGCCTCATACAAGTGAGGTTGTTCCTCCATCTCCTGGGACAGCTCCCAGAATGCCTTGCCGCCCGAACCCCCGGCCTCATCGTTGTGGGCCATGTTTCTCTCTAAATAGAAACAAATTTTGGTCAAAAAGTTGGTTATTGTCAAGGAACAAGATCATGGTCTCATCATTTAGGGTTTGTCGACACCGAGGCATCCTAAAATCTAAGCTTTTATCATTGAGGGTTTTTCGACGCCGAGGCACCCTAAAAGCCTAACCTTTCATCATTTCGGTTTTTATCGACACCGAGGCACCCTAAAAGCCATGAATTAGTCACAAGTACGCCGGGGCACTTGATCCTACTTAATTAACTACTAAGATACCCCGGCCCATGCGTTAGTCACAAGTACCCCATATGTCCTATTTTTAGCAAAGTCATGCTAAAATTCACGGAAAATTTCAGCATGACCTTTGCTGAAAATAGGACATATGGAGTACCCGAATTTGCCGGAACGGAAGTTAATCGACATTCCGGCAAACTCAAGGGCCTCTCGGGGTACCTGCAATATCATCACGACACGATGGTCGGAGACAAAACCCAGCAAACTAGCACCACAATGTGCCTCTACTTTCATATGGATGAAAAGGCCACAATGTGCCTCTACTAGCACCACAATCTTAGTTGCAGGTAATTTGTGTATGTGTGCTGTTCCTTGCGTGTTTGTGGATAGCTGCTGAATATCGACACACAAAGCTACTTGTTTTCCTTAGAGAAAAAAAGCTAGTACTTATTTCCCTTATCAAATAAATAGTCAAAAGGAAATACTGCATATTGGAACATCAGTATGCATTGATTTATGAAAGAGACAGCCTAGCATGGGCAGCAAGAGCCACTCAGGCTAGCCAAGGAGACTGCCCATGAAACCACACCCCAAGGTAGAAGCCATCATTCATTACAAATTTGAATATATGATATTCCAGAAAATAATCTGTCTACAAAATGAGATACATTCCGTTTGAACTACCAAGTTACACAAAGAAAATGCACCTAAGCACCAAGAGGAACTGTTACAACTCCATAAGGTATATCCAAGTCACTGCTACTCATATTCAAAAAACCTAACTCCAATATAACCAGAAAGATTGTAAAACATTATATCTCCATGCTGACACGAACTGAAAGCGTAACAAAAATACCTATTATTCTAGGCAGCTGCCTTGCTAGTGATTCGGTGTCGTCGCAACTGGATCCCTCCCACTCGACCTGCGATCTTCTACAAGGAAAAAGTAGCAGCTCAGTCAACCACCATATAATTATACAAGGAAAAAATGCTACTTGGCACAAGTGTAAACGAGAAGCTTGAGGTAGCAGCAGATTGAAGTGATAAAGTGCAAAGGAGATTTCACAAAACAGTACTCTTAGTACATTTGCTATTTCACAAAATATAGCAAATCTGCTAGAGTTGCTCTTAGTACTCCCTCCGTTCCATAATTCTTATCATGGTTGAAATGGCTCCACGAGACGAGGGAGGATGAAACTGAATACGCACAGCTTACTCGATTGCTCGAGAGCATGCTTATATCAGCAATGGTCAATCATCATTGCCCCAAATCAGAATTCTATTTCAAAAAACATAGCAGAAAAAATGCCTTCCTGGACCATGTTTTGTGAACAGATAAACTTCTGGTGGTGAGCAAATGGCAGCGAATTTTGATAATTCGAACAGTTACTATGTCTAATGGACAAAGGTCTCTGTTATAAGCATGCCAGGAAGAGTGCAAAGCAAAGCGATGCAAAACTATATGTAAAAAGAAGGCAGCAACAACACAGAATTACCCCAAAAGAATAAAGAATATGCTACCTACTGAAAGCAGCAAAATGATCATGGATTACAAGTCTGAAGAAGCAAGCGAGAAGAAGCTATCTCCTGAAAGCAACAAAATCCCAAACAATAAAGAACAAGTACAACTAACAGAAGAGAAAAATTAAATTACCAAACAATAAAGAACAACCACTGCCTGCATTTTAACTTAAATGCAAACCACCAAAATCAATGTCAAGCAAAACCAAATAGTGCCTACAAACAATATATTTTGCATTAAACAGAGAGCATTGTTTGGCATACAGAACCCGTAATAATTTGTGGTCACCAATAGCTTGCAAAATTATGTAACAAGGGAGAATATTGGGCTATGCAATCATCCTGATGCCTACTGACCTACATCTAACTTCAAGTAGAAAGGAAACATGTACTTTAGAATCAAGATGAAATTGCACACATTATGGCAGTTGAAAGAAAGAAACTGCTCAATTACACAAACTATTACAAAGGCTTCTCAGGCTTGCTTAGTAGTACCGCATTCATGAAGAGACACAATGGTAGACCTGTATGCAAACTATTATGGGAAACCCAATAGAACTAAAAAAATCTGTACAAAGAGTTCATTTGATATTGAAGAATTTCACTTAACATTATCATTTTGTTATCCAACACTCAACACATACATGGCAAGAGAACATTATATTATACATAGCCAATGAAGGCCTCACATATTAACATTATATTATACATAGCCTAAGAAGTGTGACAGCTTAGGGCCTCTTTGATCCAAGTAAGTTCACAGGAACTTCGCAGTAGAGAGAGATAGAGAGAGAGAGAGAGAGAGAGAGAGAGAGAGAGAGAGGAGCTTGCACCAGCATCACCACCAGCAGCACCAGCAAGTTTGAGGCCTCTTTGATTCAAAGGAATTTTGGAGGATCCTATCACATATTCCTGTGACTTTTATCTATGATCACATATTCCTGAAATAGCAAATGTACTAAAACAGTAGAGTGGCATTTATCTATGATCAACAGATCCGCCAAAGAGCATAACAAATTTCTATATACATTTAACATAATCGATCATTCGAACTTGATTCTAAGGATCAACTACTCTAGGTATGTACGTACATGGCAGACAAAAACACCTAGCAATAGCAACAAGAGAACATAGTTTCGTCCCTTAGGAAAAAAACACGCCAGAGCATGAGAGATGGAGAGAGCAGAGAGAGAGAGGGGGGATGATACCTTGATGAGCTCCCCTGATGGCGTGGGTAGTAGGGTCGGGGAAGCGTCCCGGGAAGAACTAGCTACACGCGGTCCGAGGTGCGTGCAGCCTGCGCGCGAGAGGAACCAGCATCAACCTTGACGATGAAAGGGGGAAGGGGAGGTATCATCAGGGAACCAGCATCATCAGGGAACCAGCAGCATCACGCGGCGGCACAATCGAATCGAACAAAGGGGGAAGGGGAGGAGAAGAGGACCTTGCGAGACCTTCAATGGCGGGGTCGCGGGAGAGAAGAAGCACGCGAGCAGCGGCGTGGTCGATGGGAGCAGCTCGAGCAGAGGTGGCAGCGGATCTGGCCGGCGTCGAGGGCGGCGGGGCGGCAGGGCGGCGGCGTCGGGAGAGGAGAGGGGAGGGGGATCAAGGGCGAGGGCTCGGGCGAGGGAGAGGAGAGGGGAAGGGGATCGAGGGCGAGGGCTCAGCCGAGGGAGAGAGAGGGGATTGAGGGCTCGGGCTCGGGCGAGGGAGAGAGAGGGGATGGATACGAAGTAGGGGGGCACAATACTAATGGCGCACCACCCCTCGGTGCGCCATTAGTATTTTTTTTATTTCCGCTCGAGCCAACAGGTTATCACCCACGTGACCTCATCCACATCAACTCCCCTCTACTAGCTCGACTGGTCAGGTGCCAGTTCTCACACCAGGAGGTCCTGGGTTCGATTCCTAGGCTCCACAAAAAAAAATTATGCATTTTAAAATGCTGTTTGATACTTATTTGTTTTTAAATATGTTCAAACTTGTTTAAATCATAACAGTAATTTTTTTTATAAGACAGTAATATTTTTTTTATAAGACAGTAATTTTTTTTATAAGACACTAATTTTTTTTATAAGACAGTAATATTTTTTTAAAAAATATCATCAAACAGTAATGCCGGTGGAGCGGGGGAGGGTGCGGGGGGTCGGTGGCGGCGGTTGAGTAGGGGAGGGGTGCGGGGGGTCGGCGACGGCGGTTGAGTAGGGGAATCGAGGGTGCGGGGGGTCGGCAGCGGCGGCCGGTGGACCGGGGGGTGCTCGGCGGCGAGGGGGACTGGATCTAGCGAGGTGGGATAGCGATCGAGATGGAGGGGGATCGAGATCGAGTGTCCATGAAATTTAAAAATATTCATGATAGTTCAAAAAGTGCCCATGAAATACAATCGAGAAATGAAGGCTGCGATTTAAATACAATCGATCTTAGCTAGCTATCTGTTAACAATCTTCTTGCCCTTCTTTTTCGCAAATGGAGTTCTTCTGTGGAACGGACGTCCTTTAGGTAGGGTGGTCCTGCTTCTTCTTGTGGTGTATGCTGCTACTTCATCATCGTCGTCATGTTCGATCCTCGGGTCAACGTACTTGTCGAAGTCTTGCTCATTGGCTACTCCATCCATTCCGATGATCTTCCTTTTGCCTCTCCTCACGACAACACGACTGGGCTTTGGCGGGTCGGTAATGAAGAAGCATTGGTCCACTTGGGAAGCCAGTACCCATGGCTCATTTTTCGCGGTGACGTTTGCGCCCGCGGTCTTGGATTTGGCTTCGGGTATAACCATGGTGGTGAAATATCGGTCTTCTTTTATGACGTTCTTGGCCCATCTGACAGGAACATCGGGACCTTCTCTCCAGCGTAGCTCAGCTCCCAGATCTCCTCGATCCTTCCGTAGTATCTGTCCTTGTCGTTACCGGTGTAGGATTCCATCGTTACCCCGGAGTTCTGATAACCATCGCTCTTCATGTCCTTGGCCTCGGTGTAGAATGTGTAGTCGTTGATATCGTACGCCTCATAGGTCATCAGGTTGTGCTCGGCGCCCTGTGACAAGGCGAATATGAGTTGTTCTTCCGCGGAAGAATCCTCATGTAAAGGGTATGACAGAAGCTTCTGCTTGAACCAACGCGTGAAACATGAGTTGTGCTCTTTGAGTATATCTCCGTCCGTCCTCTGTTGGCCTCGGTCATTGTATGTCTTCTTAATAAAGGTTTTGTGCTCTACCACCCAAGGATCGACCACGTCTATGTGTTGTAGCGCGACTAGGTTTGCTCTTTCAAAGTCGGCGAGTCGACCCTCGAAGTCGACATGCATTTCGCGGCGACCCTCACGGTGACCCCATCCAGCGAGCCTGCCGAGGTGCCTGTTGACGGGCAGACCAACGGGGTTCTCGATGCCTAGATAATTCGTGCAGTAGGAGATGCACTCTTCGGTTAGAAAGCCCCTGGCTATGCTTCCCTCTGGACGTGACATGTTGCGAACGTATCCTTTGATGACACCATTCATCCTTTCGAATGGCATCATGCTGTGCAGGAACGTCGGCCCGAGTTGGATGATATCCTCCACTATATGGACCAGCAGATGCACCATAACGTCGAAGAATGCAGGCGGGAAGTACATCTCAAGCTCGCATAGTATCACCACGATCTCTTCCTGTAGCCTTCTGAGTTGCCTCACGCCAATCGACTTCCGAGAGATGATGTCGAAGAAGTTGCATAGGCCAAATAGCGTTTCACGGACGTGCGCGTCCATGATCCCACGGATTGCAACTGGAAGTATCTGCGTCATCAGCACGTGACAATCGTGAGACTTCATCCCGCTGAACTTCTGCTTCGCTGGGTCTAGGTATCTGCTTATCTTCCCCGCGTAACCGTAAGGAAGTTTTACTCCTAGGAGGCAGGTGAAAAACTGCTCGATCTCCTCCTGACTTAGAGTGAAGCACGCGGGAGGGTAGTCATTTCCGGTCTTCTTGGCCTTTTTGCCTTTGCGACGACTTTCTGTGTCCTGCTTCGCCTCATCATCATCATCATCATCATCATCATCATATATAGCGTGAAGCTCCTGCCTGATGCCCATTGATTTCAAGTCTGCCCTTGCTTTCGGCCCATCTTTGGTCCTCTCTGGCATGTTGAGCAGGGTACCAAGCAGACTCTCGCACACGTTCTTCGTGATATGCATGACATCAAGGCTGTGAGGCGCACGGTGGATCTTCCAGTACGGCAAGTCCCAGAAAACAGACCTCGTTTTCCATACCTTCAGCAGCGGCTCTGGCGCCTTTTGCTTCTTTCCCGGCAGTGGGCAGTCTTTCCAATTTTTCAACAGCTTGTCTATTTCCTCGCTGCTCCTCGTACACGGGCGTTTTCGGGGTTCGGTTTCACCATCGAACAGATCCTTGCATTTCCTCCATGGGTCATCATCGCGAAGCCACCTTCGATGTCCCATGAACACGGTTTTCGAAGACCCGGGATCTCTATCTAGCTGGCGATACGTTGTGTCATCCATGCACCTTACGCATCCAGAAAATCCGTGGACTACCTGCCCCGCAAGATATCCGTAACCGAGATAGTCGTGCACTATCGTGAGCAGTGCGGCTCTCATAGGGAAATATTCTTTCTCTGCGGCGTCCCACGTATTGGCTGGCGTTTTCCACAGCATGTCAATCTCCTCTTTCAGCAGCCCCAGATACAGATTGATGTTGTTCCCTGGTTGTTTCGGCCCTTCAATTAGCATACTCATGTGAATGTACTTCCTCTTCATGCACAACCAGGGGGGAAGGTTGTACATCCACACGAACACATGCCAGGTGCTATGTGTGCTTCTCTGGCTGCCAAATGGATTGACTCCATCGGTGCTCGCGCCCAGCATGATGTTCCTTGGATCATTCCCAAATTCTGGGTATTCGAAGTTCAATGCTTGCCACTGGCTCGCATCCTTAGGGTGACTCAGCATCTTGTCTTTTTTATCTATCTCCGGATCATTTGCGTCATCTTCTCGCTTCTTCTCCTCCCTATCCGCGTGCCAACGCAGGAGCTTTGCTACCTTAGGGTCCACGAAATACCGCTGCAGACGAGGAGTGATCGGAAAGTACCACACCACTTTTCGAGGAGCTTTCTTCCTCTTCTTGTATCGAGTGACACCGCACACCGTACATATGGTAGACTCCGCGTGCTCATCCCGATAAATGATGCAATTGTTCATGCACACATGGTATTTCACGTGCGGTAAATCCAGAGGACACACGATTTTCTTTGCCTCCTCCAAACTAGTCGGGCACTTGTTCCCCTTGGGAAGACGTTCGTGCCAGAATGACATGTTCTCGTCGAAGCATGCGTCGGTCATTTTGTGTTTTACCTTCATCTCTAGAGCCATGAGCGTTACTTTCAGGCGGGTATCCTCGGGCCTGCATCCTTCATACAATGGAGTAACCACGTCTAACTCAAGTTGATCCATCTTGGCTTTCTCTCGGGCGGCAGCTCTTGCGTTATCCGTCTGCTTGAGAAGCAGCTCTTGAATATGAGGGTCCTGCACCCAGTCCATCGATGGTCCAGCGTCGTCTGCTCCGCCGGCATCATCATCATGTCCTGCATCTTCTACATGATGACTGTGTACAGCATCACCGTCGTGATCATCTCCTAGGGATTCTTCGTCTTCTCGCCCCCCCGAGCCGCGGTGGTTGTCTTGTTGCCCTTCCTCATTTCTTGCCCGGCCCCCATGGACGACTTCGTAGTCATCTTCATCACCTTGCCACCGATAGCCATCCATGAAACCACGCAAGAGCAGGTGGTCCCGCACCTGCCCGGAATCCGGGTCCGCAATAAGGCTATTCAGCTTGCATCTTCGACACGGACATCTTATCTCCGTCTCGTTCTTTTGAAGCATCTCGACCTTCGCGGACCTCAAAAACCTATTCACGATGCCTTCGGTCATCGTGCGGACCATGGTCGCCTGCGGGGTAGAGCAAAACGATATTTTAGAACCAAGAAAAAAATTTGGCATGACTTTCCCTAAAAATAGGACCAAAAAGAATGCTTAATGCCAAAATTCTCGCCGAAATGGAAATGAATCAACATTCCGGCAAAATATTGGCAACTATCGCATTTCAAATACCGGTACACCTCCAAACACAAACACATATGCAACACCACAAACATATGCAACACCACGAACATACATAGATCTAGCTAGGCCATAAAAAGTGCATGTGCACATTGTTGTAGGGAGAACAACATAAATATAGCTTCCCCCCTTACTTACCTAGCAAAACAAGGTAACTTAACCACTTAATTTGAATGAATCTATGATGGAAATGAGGTGAAAAAGAGGAGGCACCCGAGACAAGGAGGAGGCGGTGGAGAGAATGAAGTGGGGAGAAAGTGAGTGTGGGAGGAGAGGCTGTCCAAAATATCTTGTTGCTGCCCACTTACTAATGGCGCACCAGCAACAAATGCGCCATTAGTAATCCAGGTTACTAATGGCGCACCCCCAGATGGTGCGCCATTAGTACTTTTGCAAAAAAGGAATAAAAACAATAATAAAAAAAATAACATTAGTGGCGCACCTTCCGGCCGGTGCGCCATTACTAGTTACAACTAGTAATGGCGCACCACCAGAGGATGCGCCATTAGTATGTTTGGACAGGCGCACTAGTTCAAAAAAAAATTTGGTACTAATGGCGCACCGTGAGCAGGGTGCGCCATTAGTAGTTTCAACACTAATGGCGCATCAGGGTGTGGTGCGCCATTAGTATATACTAATGGCGCACCACATGTCTGGTGCGCCATTAGTGTCAATTCCATCTATAGCCCTTTTCCTAGTAGTGGATCATTCATGTCCATCTTCAAGACATCATCCAAATGAAGAGAGTTGGAAAGATTCAACACACAAAGCGCACAAGATGTACTGAGGGATCAAGTGATCCCATGGTATGGTAAGCATTGTCCATTACGCTTTGTGTGCTAACCCATGGTCTTCGTGAGAGCTCTTTGTGGGGTTAGGTTGCCGTGTGCAAGTTCAAGTGATGCATCACGAAGAGATCAAGTGCTTGAAGCTTGCCATCCATTGTGGTGACAATGGACTTGTGAAGATGAACGGAAGAGTGGCTCACCCATAGTGGAGTATGGGGGAGCAATCAACTAGTCTTCATCGAACCAACGCAATCAAGAAAGGTGGTCCATCTTGAGGAGGAGTAGATCGTCATCATCTAGCTCAAGTGGACTTTGTGCAAGGCAAAGGTTTGCCCTTGATAGGTCTTCTATTTTACCGGTCTCATGGTAGTTGTGGGAGACCGGGTTATAGGATCGATTGCCGTACTATCAAGGGGGGCTCTCGATGAGTTGCTTGATCGTATCGTTCGTTGAGAGCTCAAACCATTGCATCCTTGCATCATCTTTATTGGTTCTTGCTTGGTTCTTCTCCTTGTGAGTTTTGGAGCTTTTGGTCATTTTTATGACAAGCTCGAGCTCATCGAAAACGGAGTTTGCATGCATCTTCTATGATGTTTTCGATCTTGGAGGTTCTGCCAGTTCTTCTCTGTTGGAGGTTCCTCTCCTCTCTTGTTAGGCATACCTCCCCTCTCTTGTTAGGCATACCTCCCCTGCCTCTTCTCTGTTGGAGGTCTCTGTTTTGATGCTACTCGTTGTCTTGTATCCAACAAGCTTGAGTTTGCTCAATTCGGAGCTCATTTGCAGAAGTTATGGTAGTTCTGGTTTTATTGTTTCCCTCTGTTGTCTTCTCTGCAAAATGAAGGACTCCTAGTGTTGCTGATCTGGGGCATGCGGTAGTCCTGCTTTCCGGAGCGGTAGTACCGCAGGCCCTTGCGGTAGTACCGCTCTGTGGGAGCGGTAGTACCGTGGCCTTAGGCCAGGCACAACTGCTCGAGCGGTAGTAGGTGCGGATGTAATATTTTACATCCGCGCCCTATGCAGTAGTACCGCGCCGAGTGCGCGGTAGTACCGTGGGCTCTGGCCAGGCTTAGCAGCATGAGCGGAAGTAGGGGCGGATGTAATTTTTTACATCCGTGCCCTACGCGGTAGTACCGCTCTTCGTGTGCGGTAGTACCGTGCCGGAGTTTTGCGCAGGTCCTCCCTCAGCGGAAGTAGGTACGGAAGTAATTTTTTACATCCGTGCTTTCTCTGCGCCTAGTGTTGCCTACCTTATGGTAGTACCGTAGGGGCGCGCGGTAGTACCGCTCCGACGGTTCTACCGCTCGTTGCCCTGTGCAACAGGCCTTCATCTGGCCAGAGCTGCACACGCGGTAGTACCGCAACCTGCAGCGGTAGTATCGCAGCTCCCTGCGGTAGTACCACAGCTCCCTGCGGTAGTACCGTGTCGTGCGGGCTGAGTGAGGGGATAACGGTTGGATTTTCTCCCCACCTATAAAAGGGGGTCTTCTTCCCCATTGAGATTAATCCTTCGAGCTCGTGTTCTTCCCCCATTGTTGACCTTCTTCGAGCTTGCTAACTCTCAATCCCTCCATGGATTCTTGCTAGTTTTTGAGGGAAAAGAGAGAGGAGATCTAGATCCACATTTCCACCAATCACTTTCTCCTCTATGTGAGGGGAACCCCTTGGATCTAGTTCTTGGAGTTCTTGGTGTTCTCCTTCTTGTTCTTCCTCTCATTTTCCTCCCTAGCATTAGTTGCTTCGGTGGGATTTGAGAGAGAAGGACTTGGGCACTCCGTGTGCCCTTGCCATTGCATTTGGTGCATCGGTTTGAGTTCTCCACGGTGATACGTGGAAGTTACAAGTTGAGAAGCTTATTACTCTTGGGTGCTTGGTGCCCTTGAGCTTGTTCCTCTTGGGTGCTTGGGCGCCCTAGACGGTTGGTGGTGTTTGGAGCTCAATCATTGTGGTGTAAAGCTCCGGGCAAGCGTCGGGGTCTCCAATTAGGTTGTGGAGATCGCCCCGAGCAATTTGACGGGTACCGGTGACCGCCCCCAAGGGTTGCCAAAGTGTACGGGTTCGGTGACCGCCCCCAAGGGTCGCCATTTGTACGGGTTCGGTGACCGCCCTCAAGGGTCCCTTAGTGGAATCACGGCATCTTGCATTGTGCGAGGGCGTGAGGAGATTACGGTGGCCCTAGTGGCTTCTTGGGGAGCATTGTGCCTCCACACCGCTCCAAACGGAGATTAGCATCCGCAAGGGTGTGAACTTCGGGATACATCATCGTCTCCACGTGCCTCGGTTATCTCTTACCCGAGCCCCTTTACTTATGCACTTTACTTTGTGATAGCCATATTGTTCTTTGTCATATATCTTGCTATCACATAGTTGCTTATCTTGCTTAGCATAAGTTGTTGGTGCACATAGGTGAGCCTAGTTGTTGTAGGTTTTGTGCTTGACAAATTAACCGCTAGGTTTATTCCGCATTTGTTCAAGCCTAAACCGTAATTATTTTAAAGCGCCTATTCACCCCCCCTCTAGGTGACATCCTCGATCTTTCAGATGCCTTGTTTATATTTATTTGGTTGTTAGGTTGGTTGTAGTGAGCATTTTTCCAGTTATCGAGCAGATGCCTTGTTTATATGTATTTGGTTCTTATGTTGGTTGCAGTGAGCATTTGTCCAGTTATCAAGCAAATGTCTTGTTTATCTGTATTTGGTTGTTAGGTTGGTTGCAGTGAGCATTTGTCCAGTTTTCAAGCAGATGTATTGTTTATCTGTATTTGCTTGTTAGGTTCGTTGTTGTGAGCATTTGTCTAGTTTTCAAGGATATGCCATGTTTATCTGTATTTTCTTGTTAGGCTGGCTGTAGTGAGACTCTGCCCAGTTTTCAATGGCTATATTTGGTTGTTTTACTGATCATTTATGCCTGGTTTATTCCAGTCATTCACAATGTGATGTTCATTATGTGCAAGTCGGAACTGTGCCGCTCGATTGCATCAATGCCAGCTTGAACAGCTATATTTGGTTCCAGTTATGCCTAGTGTTGTTAACACATGCCCTTGATTTCAATTTTACACATTTATCTAGTGTGATGTTTAAGCATTACCTAGTATCTATTCATTTTCGACAATACTAGTTTGAATTGCAATATTTGATGGTTGTTGAGCCTATTGTAGGTAACATTGCCTTCCATTTCATATTTGCTTTAACAACATGCTGAAACCAACACATTAAAGTTATTATTTGGAGATGATGTTGTTTACCTTTGCTATATTTGTTTGATGTTAAGGTTGTTGTACTTATCATGCCTTCCACTACTTATGCAGGACAACAACAGTAGTGGCCACCATTTTTCGCCAAGGTTAGTTTCATCCCTCAGCTTGTACTCCCCCCATCGTTCCATAATGTAGCGCATATAGATCCAGGCCTGGACACTTGTTAGCTTCTAATATTGACTTGTTGCTTGTAGGTACATATGCCCTTGGCAAGGATCCACGCATCGACCCTTTTTGCGTATGGGGCAATGATATATTCATGAACAAGAATCAAGTGAGGAAACTGATAAGGATTATTAGCAAAAAGATACGAATGGTGGCAAGCAAATTATTTGTTTATGCTCTATCCAACACAATAGTGAGCTTTAGGATGGTAACTACAAACTCTACAGCCTTCTCTTTTCAGTGCCCATAATGAGTTGTTAGACAACAATGTCTGATTTTTTTTGTTTGCAGTGGTTCCTGAAGCAGTTCACTCAAGATTACCTTGCAAAGTACATGATTGGTGGACACGCAATGAAGGTTAAAGTATTTCATCTAGACTACAATGAGCATCGAGAAGTCCTAACAAAGACATTGAAGGATGTATGGGCAACCATCACAAGGGGTTGGCCTAGAGTCGTGCGCATATTACGCATGGAGGAGGGCACAATATGGACATTCCGCTTCTCCAGCAACCAGAATGTATTTCGCCTCTCTCTTTACAGTCTTTAGTACAATTGTGGTTCATCATTCTTTACTTGGTGCTTCTGTAGTTCTTCATTGTATGTACCTGTGCATCAAATTATGCATTCGTGGTTGAACCTATATTTGAATAAACATGGTTGGATATGAAATAAGTGATTGCCTACTTTCAAATTCAAAACATGTGATTTTTAAATTAGGGATTACACTGCACACGGTTCCGAAAGCGAAACATCTGCGATAGACGTGGAGATCAGACATGTTTCAAGGATCCACTACGTTTGCGATCAATCTCTACTGCACACACGATCAACCAAGAAAAAACGTGTGCGATTAAGAACAACATCGCACACAATTCTTTCTTATTAAATGTTTGCGATTGTCACCTTATCACAGACGCTTCTGTTTCTGATGTTGTGTGCATCGAAAATGTTTGGTCATAGAAGAACGCGTGCGATAGGTCTTCATCCGACGCGAGTATGACGGATGAAACGTGTGGGATGTATCCAAGCTTCGCATACAATTTTGCAGCAACAATTGTGTGCGCTCTCACATCGAATCGCATATAGTCGAGGAAAAGTAAATGTGTGTGATTTTCTGCTTCTATAATCGTGAACTATTTGTGATGGGTCGTGCATCATAAATGTAGCACCACAGAATACCGACTGCGATGGCAATGCGAGCACAAATGAGTTGTAAGGGTGGAGCGTTTTGAATATTCTAGATATCAGAAACAGTTTTATAGGGACAACTATATGCATCAAGGCTCCCTATCCCGAATGGTTTCTGGGTCGTGTGGGAAGGATCCCCTATCGCAGTCACTCACTTGGCGACGGTTCAAAATTCTGTCGCGGAAAGGGGTTAAAACCGTTTGTATAGCACCTCGTTGTACCAGTGCCTAGACTTATTAGATGGGTTCTCTTGCTGCAAGAATTTGATTTGCATATTATTGAGAGAAAAAGAGCTGAGAACCCCATAGCAGACAACTTGTCTAGGTTAGAAAATATTCTTGATGACCCACTACCTATTGATGATAGCTTCCCTGATGAACAATTAGTTGTCATAAATGATTCTAGTAGTACTCCTTGTTATGCAGGCTATGATAACTATATCGTTGCTAAACTTATACCGCCTAGTTTCACATACCAACAAATTAAAAAGTTTTTCTATGATTTAAGACATTACTTTTGGGATGACCCACACCTTTATAAAGAAGGAGTAGATGGTATTATTAGACATTGTGTACCTGAGCATGAACATGAACAGATCCTACGCAAGTGTAACTCCGAGGCCTACGGAGGACACCATGTTGGAGATAGAATTGCACAGAAGGTATTACAGTCTGGTTTTTATTGGCCTACTCTTTTCAAGGATGCTCGTAAGTTTGTCTTGTCTTGTGATGAATGTCATAGAATTGGTAATATTAGTAGATGTCAGGAAATGCCTATGAATTATTCACTTGTCATTGAATCATTTGATGTTTGGGGTTTTGATTATATGGGACCTTCTCCATCCTCTAATGGGTATACTCATATTTTAGTTGTTGTTGATTACATTACTAAGTGGGTAGAAGCTATTCCAACTAGTAGTGTTGTGTTGTTGATTACATTACTAAGTGGGTAGAAGCTATTCCAACTAGTAGTGATGATCACAACACTTCTATTAAAATGCTTAAAGAAGTTATTTTCCCGAGGTTTGGAGTGCCTAGATATTTAATGATGGATGGTGGTTCACACTTTATTCATGGTTCTTTCCGTAAATTGCTTGCTAAGTATGATGTTAACCATAGAATTGCATCACCTTATCGCCCTCAGTCTAGTGGTCAAGTAGAATTGAGTAATAGGGAAATAAAATTTATATTGCAAAAGACTGTTAATATATCTAGAAAGAATTGATCTAAAAAACTTGATGATGCATTATGGGCTTATAGAACTCCATACAAAAAGTCTATGGGTATGTCTCCGTATAAAATGGTTTATGGAAAAGCATGTCACTTACCTCTTGAACTAGAACCTAAAGCTTATTGGGCAATTAAAGAGCTCAACTATGATTTCAAACTTGCCGGTGAGGAGAGGTTATTTGACATTAGCTCACTTGATGAATGGAGAACCCAAGCCTATGAGAATGCCAAACTGTTTAAAGAAAAAGTTAAAAGATGGCATGATAAGAGGATACAAAAGCGTGAATTTAATGTAGGTGATCATGTCTTGCTATACAATTCTCGTTTAAGATTTCTTGCAGGAAAGCTTCTCTCTAAATGGGAAGGGCCTTACATTGTCGAGGAAGTTTATTGTTCCGGTGCCATCAAAATCAATAACGCCGAAGGCAATAACCCGAAGGTGGTAAACAGGCAAAGAATCAAACATTATATCTCACGTACTCCCATAAATGTTGAAACCAATATTATTAATACCATAACACCGGAGTGGTACGTAAGGGATATCTACCAGAACGTCCCAGACTCTGAAAAGGAATAGGTATGTGGTACGGTAAGTAAACCAACTCCAAAACTTTTCCAAGAGCAATTTTACTCCATTTTGGAATATTTAAAAAATTAGGAAAATAAGTAGTCTGAAAAGTGCACGAGGAGGCGACAAGCCTTGGGGGGCGCCCTACCCCCTGGGCACGCCTCCCGGGCTTGTGGCCACCTCGTGTGCCCTTCGGACTCCATTTTCTTGCAGAATACTTATTTTGGTTGGAAAAAATTCATTATATAATCTCCCAAAGGTTTTGACCACCGTACCATGGCAATATCATATATTCTCGTTTTGAGCTATGTTGACAGATCTGAAAGCATATCGTCCCAAGATTCGGAGGGAGAGAGCTAAGTAGCTGATTACATTACAGACCCCAAGGTTTACGGGATGTGGAGCATTATTGTTAGACCACAGAGGAAGAGGAAGACTATGATCTGAAGGCAAAGTAAGAGACAAGCTCAGATGAGGAGGAAGTCCTACTACCCCAACCTGGGGACATGCACATGGAGTTCAAAAAGTCAAGTCTCCCTAATAAAGCAAAGAAACCCAAGATCGAGTTTGTCCCTTTTCGTCTCCTGCAGGAAAACAAGCAGGAATTATGCAAAAAGATATTAAGGCTTGAGCAGGAGATCGATGACTTAAGGGAGGAAAATTCCACCCTCAAGCTAAAGCTGAGGAAGAAGGACACTACTTCAACACCTTCATCACCACCTCCGGTATAGTATCATCATCACATCTTAACCTTTATCGTTTTTCTTAGTTCGATCCTTTCATTTATATATTGATCTAGTAGAATAAAAGTTTTTAGTATGATCTAGCTTTGAGCTTTACTTTGTGATCTATCTATGTAATCGAGTCCGTGAGTTATATAATAAAGAGTAGTTTTGAGTTGAGGCCTTTGCTTTCTTGCTATGATCTTGAGAAAAATAAAAGAATAAAAGAAGTCAAAAGATTACATAATGATCTTATGGAGAGTGATGACTTCACATATAAAGAGTATGATGAATAAAGTTTGTTGAGGGTTGACAAACATAGTTTTGGTCATTGTTGCAATTAATAGGAAGTAATAAAGGAAGAGAGGTCTCACATAAAAATACACTATCCTGGACATCTTTTGTGATTGTGAGCACTCATTAAAATATTATATGCTAACATGTTGATGTTGGACAAGGAAGACAACATAATGGTTATGTTTTCTTTTTCCCGAATAGAAGTTATATTGTCTTGGATCCTCCAACATGTTGTGCTTGTTTCCCATCCTATGCTAGCCAAATCTTTTGCACCAAGTAGAGATACTACTTGTGCATCAAAAATCCCTAAACCCAGTTTAGCCATGAGATTCCACTATACCTACCTATGGATTGAGTAAGATCCTCCAAGTAAGTTGCCATTGGTGCAAGCAATAAAAATTGCTCTCTAAATACGTATGATCTTTTAGTGTGAGGAAAATAAGCTTTATGTGAACTTGTGATATGGAAGAAATAAAAGCGACAAATTGCATAATAAAGTTCTTTATCACAAGCGGCAATATAAAGTGACGTTCTTTTGCATTAAGATTTTGTGCATCCAACCATAAAAATGCATGACAACCTCTACTTCCCTCTGTGAACGGTCTACCTTTTACTTTTACCTTCTATCTCCCTACAAGAGTCATGGTGATCTTCACCTTTCCTTTTTACACTTTTTCTTTTTGGCAAGCACTATATGTTGGGGAAGATCCAGATATATATATCCACTTGGATGTAGGTTATCATAAAGTATTATTGTTGAGATTACCCTTGAGGTAAAAGGTTGGGAGGTGAAGCTATAAGCCCCTATCTTTCTCTATGTCTAACCGAGGCTTTGATCTCATAAGTATCGCGTGAGAGTTAGCAATTGTGAAAGACTAAAAGATGGTTCAGTATGTGGACTTGATGTACAAAAGCTCTTACATTGACTCTTTCTGATATTATGATAAATTGCAATTGCTTCAATGACTGAGATCATAGTTTGTTAATCTTCAATAAAGTTTCTGATTCATACTTTACCTTGTGAACGAATTGTTACTTTAGCATAAGAAACTATATGACAATATATGTTGTTGTTCTAAAGATGATCATGATGCCCTCATGTCTGTATTTTATTTTATCGACACCTCTATCTCTAAACATGTGGACATGATTATCGATCTCGGCTTTCGCTTGAGGACAAGCGAGGTCTAAGCTTGGGGAGTTGATACGCCCATTTTGCATCATGCTTTTATATTGATATTTATTGCATTATGTGTTGTTATTACACATTATAGTACAATACTTATGCCTTTTCTCTCTTATTTTACAAGGTTTACATGAAGAAGGAGAATGCCGGCAGATGAAATTCTGGACCGGAAAGGAAAAAATCTAAGAGACCTATTCTGCACAACTCCAAAAGTCCTGAAAATTTATGGATAATTATTTTGGAATATATAAAAATATTGGTTGAAGAAATACAAGACGGGGGCCCACCAGGTGGCCACAAGCCTGGGGGGCGCACCCTACCCCCTGGGCGCGCCCCTAGGGCTTGTGGGCCCTCTAGCAGGTCCCTGGTGCCCATCTTTTGCTATATGGTGGCTTTTGACCTTGTAAAAAATAGAGACAGAGCTTTCGGGACGAAGCGCCGCCGTCTCGAGGCGGAACCTGGGTAGAAGCAATCTAGGGCTCCGGCAGAGTTGTTCTGCCGGGGAAACTTCCCTCTCGGAGGGGGAAATCGAAGCCATCGTCATCACCAACAATCCTCTCATCGAGATGGGGTCAATCTCCATCAACATCTTCACCAGCACCATCTCCTCTCAAACCCTAGTTCATCTCTTGTATCTGATCTTTGTCTCAAAACCTCAGATTGGTACATGTGGGTTGCTAGTAGTGTTGATTACTCCTTGTAGTTGATGCTAGTTGGTTTAATCGGTGGAAGATCATATGTTCAGATCCTTAATGATATTCAATACCCCTCCGATCTTGAACATGAACATGCTTTGTGAGTAGTTACGTTTGTTGCCGAGGACATGGAAGAAGTCTTGTTATAACTAATCATGTGAATTTGGTATTCGTTCGATATTTTTATGAGATGTATGTTGTCTTTCCTCTAGTGGTGTTATGTGAACGTCGACTACATGACACTTCACCATGATTTGGGCTTAGGGGAAGGCATTGGTAAGTAATAAGTGGATGATGGGTTGCTAGAGTGGCAGAAGCTTAGACCCTAGTTTATGTGTTGCTTTGTAAGGGGTTGATTTGGATCCACATGTTTCATGCTATGTTTAGATTTATCTTAATCTTGTGTCGTAGTTGCGGATGCTTGCGAGAGGGGTTAATCTTAAGTGGGAGGCTTGTCCAAGTAAGGACAACACCCAAGCACCGGTCCACCTACATATCACATTATCAAAGTAACGAACGCCAATCATATGAGCATGATAAAAACTAGCTTGACAATAATTCCCATGTGTCCTCGGGAGAGCTTTGCTTTATACAAGAGTTAGTCTAGGCTTATCCTTTGCTACAAAAGGATTGGGACACCTTGATGCACCTTTGATACACTTGTCACTTGTTACCCGTTATGAATTATCTTATCACAAAACTATCTGTTAGCGATAATTTTAGTGCTTGCAAAGAATACCTTGCTGAAAACCGCTTGTCATTTCCTTCTGCTCCTCATTGGGTTCGACACTCTAACTTATCGGAAGGACTATGAGAGATCCCCTATACTTATGGGTCATCAAGGCCGGTGGTGAGGGTGCGAAGCATGAGCTCATCGGAGACTTTGGCACCGATGTCGCGAAGTTCATCGGCAAGCACTACAAGAAATATGTCAATTTGTGACCTTCTCTTAGTGACCCCAGCTGAATTGGTCGTAAATCCACGGCCAATTCGCTTGGAAGGGCTCAAACCCTAAAATTGCTTACACTAAATGGTCACAAAGCAGACAAGAGTGGCCAATGACCTTATTTCTACCTGATTACGACCAATATAAATGGTCATAAGGTTGTGAACATGGATGCATTGGTACTTATTGCTATGACTAGGCACCACCTCATCAGTTTTGCCTATGTGTCATGTCCATGTGTCAATTTTTGCCCTAGGTTGTGAAGCAACCTATATTTATGTCATTCCCAAAATTCCCAAAAAAATTCGGCATTCTTTACTATCCAAATCATTGCCTCATGACAATATTCAACTCCATTTGCCTGGTAAATCTTCCTCGGCAAATTTCCAAAGTTTTTGTTCAACTCAAACTGTTGTGAAGGAAGTAGTGTAGTTAGGCATATCCTAATGAGCTGAATTTTTTCACCATCTTCTATATTCCCAAATCATTGCTCTCCACAAAATTTGAGCCCCATCTAACAATACATGTGAGTGTGGCTTCAGCATTCATATTTCTGTCCAGTGTGGTACGTTGCAGAGCAGGTGACACCTAGGCTCCTCCATTTGAGCTGCAAATTTTCCAAGATAGTGTCCTTAGTAGATGATCATCCTCGGCCAAAGCTTAGGCCCATTGGCCATGTGCATTTTCCGTACCACTAATAAAACACTTGGGTGCTAATTCATGTTTGAGCATTGTTCCGTCTTCTCGTGAGATTCTTCTGTTGTTATTTTCTTCCAAGCATCTACATGGGGAGTGCCAAACCTACTAGACATGCCTAGGCTTCCCAAAACGCATGGCAATGCCACGGTCATGCGGTGACCACGCGACGGGCATGCGAGACTATGCGCTTTGGAGTTGGGGCCCTGGGCCACCGTCCAAACCTCAACGTATCACCACCAAACCATGTATTTATGCTTAAATAGATACTTATGTACCTAGAAATGATTTTTGGGAAAAAAAGAGCAAACTATAAGGCAACTGCAGTTCAAATTTGACCTGCTTCTTGCTGAATCAGCGAAAATTTGTCTTTTTCACCAAAGGTGGATAAAACTTTTTTACACCCAACCATTTTGTCAATTGTGCATTAAACATGGCCTAGTATTTTATGAAATTGATTTAGTCTATTTTTGCAACAATTATTTGGTAGTTCCTTCACAAAAAACCTCATTGCGGGCACTCGAAAAATGGAAAATGAATTTTCCGTGCAAAGAAAATGAAAACTCCCTTAGGCAACATTGTTGGGAATTCCAAGATGCATCCTTGTGCATAATATGAGGTCATTTGAACAAACTATGCCATGAATGTGGCCATAAGATTGATCATTTGACTTGAAAGCCATGAATCTTCACGCATGATAGCTCATTTCTGAGAACACTTTTTTTTAATAATTGCCGTATTACAAGTTTATTATTTTTCCTGGAAACTTGGTCACATATGATGACACAATGCGAAGGTTTTCTAATTTTTTGTTTTTTTTTGAATTTTTTATGCTCGTTTCAAAATACGGTCAAAATGGCGGGAATGACCGTTCCTAGGTAGTGGTTGAATTTTGGAAACTTTTTGTGTTTCTATGATTAAATAGATACCTATGTACCTAGAAATGATTTTTGGAAAAAATTAAGAGCAAACTATGAGGCACTCGCAGTTCAAATTTTACCCACTTCCTACTGAATTGGCAGAAATTTGTCTTTTTCACGAGAGGTGGATCAAATCTTTTGACACCCAACCATTTGGTCAATTGTGCATTAAATATGGCCTATTATTTTATAAAATGATTTGGTCCAATATTGCAACAAATATATGGTAGGTCCTTCACAAAAAAAACTCACTTTGGGCACTCGGAAACTAAAAAATGAATTTTTCGTCCAAAGAAAATGAAAACTTCCTTAGGAAACATTGTCTGGAATTGCAAGATGAACCCTTGTGCACAATATAAGATCATTTGAACAAACTATGCCATGAATGTGGCCATAAGATTGATCATTTGGCTTGAAAGCCATTGATCTCCACACATGATAGCTCGTTTCTCAGAATAGTTTTTTAAATAATTACCCTATTACAAGTTTATTATTTTTCCTAGTAACTTGGTCACATATAATGACACAATGCGAAGGTTTTCCAATTTTTTGATTTTTTTGAATTTTTTATGCCTGTTTCAAAATGTGGTCAAAACGGCGGGCATGACCGTTCCTAGCTAGTGTTGAATCTTAGAAAACTTTTTGTGTTTATCTGATTAAATATATACCCTAGAATTGATTTTTGGAAAAAATAAAGAGCAAACTATGAGGCAGCTGCAGTTCAAATTTGACCCGCTTCCTGCTGAATCGGCGGGAATTTGTCTTTTTCAACCGAGGTGGATCAAAACTTTTGACACCCAACCATTTTGTCAATTGTGCATTAAATATGGACTAGTATTTTATAAAATTGATTTGGTCTAATTTTGCAACAATATATGGTAGGTCCTTAAAAAACTCATTTCGGGCACTCAGAAAATGGAAAATGTATTTTCTATGCAAAGAAAATGTAAACTCTCTTAGGCAACATTGTTTGGAATTCCAAGATGCACCCTTGTGCACAATACGAGATCATTTGAACAAACTATGCGTGGTTAATATGTTGAATGTTTGCCCTAAATAAGAGGATAAAAACTAGAAAAGAAACATAAGCAGAATTCTGATTGGTGGAATCCGTTGTGGCATGGATCGATGATGTGGCAAACATCCGTCCATCCGTCCATCCATACATCCATCCGTCCGTCCATTCAACCCACTGTAGCCTCTCTCTCACACACACGCGTGTGAACCCTAGCTGATCCAGATCCCTCCCAACCCCCACTCCTCTTCCCCGATCCAGATCCCTTCGTCGTTGCCCCGTCCTCCCCTTCCTTCTGCCGCCCACCTCTCCCCTCGCCTCCGCCACCCACCTCCCCCCTCGCCGCCGGTCTGCAGCCGTCTGCACCCTCCCCTCCCCTCCCCTCCACTCATCACAAGACAAGAGAAGAAGAAAGGGAGGGAGCTCTGTCGCCGGTGGCCATGGCGCGCCTCTTCCCAGTCCTAGATTAGATCCAGCACGCCCCCAACAGCATCCATCCGTCAGAGGCGCTGGAGGCGCACTGAGTGGGCCGACGCATCACGCATCGATCCATCTATGTGGTTCTACTGGGCGGTGACCCAACGACGTCCGGTGCGCTGCTCACCCATTGGCCTCCAACACCGACCAGGCAGCCGCTGAGGCCGCTCCCATCGCCTCCACGCGTTGCGCCTCTCCTCGTCGCTCGCGGCGACAGCCACCCCCGTCGAGCTCTACGCCATGGCAGCGGTCCTCCTCCGCAAACTCCTCTCCCCGACGGCCCCATCGTACCCAACCATAATCCCGAATTTGGGGACAGGCAGGGGTCTATTAGGAACATGGCAGTTAATTTGCATAATCCTCGACCTCCTCCTGCAATCTCTCTTTCTCCTTTCCTTCTCTGAATTTCTCGGTGTTGTATAAGTCTGTAAGATTCACAAGACAGGAGGGCGCACCCACCCCCTTGGGCGCGCCCTACCCTCTCGTGGGCCCCTCGAGGCCCCCCCGACCGACTTCTTTCGCCTATATAAGCCTACGTACCCTAAAAACATCGAATATCAAGATAGATCGGGAGTTCCGCTACCACAAGCCTCCGTACCCACCAAAAACCTCTCAGGAGCCTGTTCCGGCCCCCTGCTGGAGGGGGAACCCATCACCGGTGGCCATCTTCAACATCTCGGCGCTATCCATGACAAGGAGGGAGTAGTTCACCCTCGGGGCTGAGGATATGTACCAGTAGCTATGTGTTTGATCTCTCTCTCTCTCTCATGTTCTCTCTATGGCACGATCTTGATGTATCGCGAGCTTTGCTATTATAGTTGGATCTTATGATGTTTCTCCCCCATCTACTCTCTTGTGATGAATTGAGTTTTCCTCTTGAAGTTATCTTATCAGATTGAGTCTTTAAGGATTTGAGAACACTTGATGTATGTATTGCCGTGCTTATCTGTGGTGACAATGGGATTTCACGTGCCACTTGATGTATGTTTTGGTGATCAACTTGCGGGTTCCGCCCATGAACCAATGCATAGGGGTTGGCACACGTTTTCATCTTGACTCTCCGGTAGAAACTTTGGGGAACTCTTTGAAGTACTTTGTGTTGGTTGAATAAATGAATCCGAGATTGTGTGATGCATATCGTATAATCATGCCCACGGATACTTGAGGTGACAATGGAGTATCTACGTGACATTAGGGTTTTGGTTGATTTGTGTCTTAAGGTGTTATTCTACTATGAACTCTTGAATAGATTGATCCGAAAGAATAGCTTTGAGGTGGTTTCGTACCCTACCATAATCTCTTCGTTTGTTCTCCGCTATTAGTGGATTTGGAGTGACTCTTTGTTGCATATTGAGGGATTGTTATATGATCTATCTATGTTATTATTGTTGAGAGAACTTGCACTAGTGAAAGTATGAACCCTATGCCTTGTTTCCTACCATTACAATACCGTTTACGCTCACTTTTATCATTAGTTACCTTGCTGTTTTTATATTTTCAGATTACAAATACCTTTATCTACCATCCATATTGCACTTGTATCACCATCTCTTTGCCGAACTAGTGCACCTATACAATTTACCATTGTATTGGGTGTGTTGGGGACACAAGAGACTCTTTGTTATTTGGTTGCAGGGTTGCTTGAGAGAGACCATCTTCATCCTACGCCTCCCACGGATTGATAAACCTTAGGTCATCCACTTGAGGGAAATTTGCTACTGTTCTACAAACCTGTGCACTTGCAGGCCCAACAACATCTACAAGAAGAAGGTTGTGTAGTAGACATCAAGCTCTTTTCTGGCGCCGTTGCCAGGGAGGTGAGTTCTTGAAGGTATATCTTTAGATCTTGCAATTGAATCTTTTGGTTTCTTGTTTTATCACCAATTTAGTTTATAAAAGAAAACTACCAAAAAATGGAGTTAAGTTTGTCTCATACGCTTTATCTTTTTAATATCTTTCGTGAGTATGATGGAAAGGAAAATTGTGCTCAAGTGCTAGAAGAAGAATGCATTAAAATTCTTGGTACTAAATCCTTGAATGATGAGCATGATTGCAATGTTGTTGGTATGAACTCTTTGAATATCCATAGTACCAATGATGATTGCACTAGTTATGATGAAAATGTCTCTTATAAGCATGTTGATTTTTGTGGACTAGATTGGGTTTGCATGGACACACCAAATAGAGAAAATAGATATTGCAAGAGGCATAAGTATTTAAAAACTAAAGGGTTGCAAGAAAGGCTAGATAAGAGTGCCGAGAATTTAAGATATCTTTACCGTTGTGAACTTTTGCAATGAACGTGATCATTTACATCTCCAATGCAAATTGTTTCATGATCGAATCGTGTCAAAAAATTGTGATGATTTGATCTCCCTTGCTCATTACAATGAACTTAGTTTGCTTTTGGGTTATGAAGAATTGAAACGTGCAACTAAGCTTATTCCAAAATTTAATCTTGAGCATTTCCTTGATATTGATTTAGAGGAGATTTATTTGTTTTGTGCGGTGAATTGCATTGAAAATCCTTATATTGCCAATCACCTAAAGAAAAGAAAATAATTAGAAGATGAAGATAATACTAATGAAAGGGAAGAGACTTCCCAATCTCCTCCTATTATTTCTTATGATGAATCAGGTAACGAGGAGAAGCTTTCTATTCAACCAATCTCATCAATAAGGAGCTCAAAGAGGAAGGTTGAACCCACACATAATGTGAAGAAGAAAAAGAAAAGAAGGAGCAACAAAGGTAGAAAGGTATCCCTCCCAAATGATGTTGCTCCAACTACTCATTGTGATGATGGTAATTGCTATACTATTGGTGCTATCCATATTTTTAGTGATGAGAGTGATTATGATTATGGTATGAAAGGGCCCAAGCTTGGGGAAGCTATGTTTGATGAGGATGAAATATTTGAGAATATATTTGTTTAAATTAATGTTTGTCCCAAGCTTGGGGATGCTACATTTATTGAAGATGATATTTTTAGCTTCCCAAGTTTTGATATGCAAAGTTGTTATGATGATAGCATGCCTCTTACCTATGATGATTATATTGATGAAAGTGGGTTTGGAAGAGTGTCAACTTTAGGAAGTAGTGATCCCACTATTTTGGAGGATGTTGAATCTTATTGTGATGAATATGAAAGTGGATTTGGAAGAGTGTCAACTTTATTTAGTGATGATTCCACTACCTTGGAAGAGGTTTCAATCGATTATGATGAGAACGAAGTTGCTACTTATGATGATTATTGTGATGAAACTTACCCTATAAAAAGTAGTGATGATTATATTTACAAATCTTGTCATGATTATGATTACCCTTTTTCTGAACATTACTCTTTTAATGTGGAAACAATTTTTAGTGTTCAAGTCTTTTATGATACTCCCACTATTCCGAATGAGAGGAATTTTGCTTATGTGGAGAGTAGTAAATTTTCTTTGCAAGTAGATCATGAAAATAATGCTTTAGGTTCTGGTTATATTGTTGAATTCATTCATGATGCTACTGAAAATTATTATGAGGGAGGAACATATGCTTGTAGGAATTGCAATAATATCAAGTTTCCTCTCTACGTGTTGAAAATTTTGAAGTTATGCTTGTTTTACCTTCCCATGCTAGTTGATTATTGTTCCCATAAGTTGTTTGCTCAAAAAATCCCTATTCATAGGAAGTGGGTTAGACTTAAATGTGCTAGTCATATGCTTCATGATGCTCCTGTTATGTTTCAATCCTTATCTTTTATGTGAGCATCATTGTCATCATCATGCCTAGCTAGAAAGGCATTAAAGAAAAGCGCTTGTTGGGAGACAACCCAATATCTATCCTTACTGTTTTTGTGTGTCCACATGATTATTCTACTGTAGTAATCATGTTTTATAGCTTTTGTTTCAATAAAGTTCCAAGCAAGACCTTTAGGATAGCTTACGGTGATAGTTGTGTTGATCTTGCTGAGAATCAGAAACTTTTGCACCCAGTAAATTAGTTTTTTAATTCACAGAAATGTGATTCTGATAGGATTCTTGCTGATATGGATTGGTACACAAATTTCTGAGGACTTCCTAAGTTTGTAGGATTTTTGGAGTTCCAGAAGTATACGTTTGATACATATTACTACAGACTGTCCTGTTTTTGACAGATTCTGTTTTCTATGTGTTGTTTGCTTATTTTGATGAATCTATGAGTAGTATCAGAGGGTATGAACCATATAGAAGTTGTAATACAGTAGATATTACACCAATATGAATTTAGAATGAGTTCATTACAGTACCTAAGTGGTGGTTTTATTTTCTTATACTAACGGAGCTTACGAGTTTTCTGTTGAGTTTTGTGTTGTGAAGTTTTCAAGTTTTGGGTAAAGATTCGATGGACTATGGAATAAGGAGTGGAAAGAGCCTAAGCTTGGGGATTCCCAAGGCACCCCAAGGTAATATTCAAAGTACAACCAAGAGCCTAAGCTTGGGGATGCCCCGGTAGGCATCCCCTCTTTCGTCTTCATTCATCGGTAACTTTACTTGGAGCTATATTTTTATTCACCACATGATATGTGTTTTGCTTGGAGCGTCATTTTCTTTTGTTAGTATTTGTTTTCTGTTAGCTAGAATAATGTTTTGCATCTTTATTTTCAATAAAAATGTCAAGGATAGCCTTTACCATGCTTATCTTGCTAGTATACATGTTGCTGTTTGAAAACAGAAAGTTTACCGCTATTGCAAAAATTCCCTAGAAAAGTAAGAGAATGATATATTGTTGAAACCTTTTGCATAATGAGATCTGATAAATATTCTACAGCGTAGTATTTTTCTCATAATTTTTGGGGTTAGGGAAGTATTGATACTCTTGCATTCTTTACAGACTGTACTGTTTTGGCAGATTGCTGTTATGTTTGCATTGTTTGCGCATGTTTGCTTGTTTAATGATTCTATTTGAGGATAGGAGTATTAAATATGCGGAGACATTTAGTATGCAATGTTGAATAATAATTTTAGTGTTTTTTTACAGTAGAAAATGATAAGGTTTTGCATTGGTTTATACTAACCTATCTCACGAGTTCTTGTTGAGTTTGGTGTGGATAACACTTTTGATAAAAAGAGAAACCATGATATGAGAGGAATTAAGGAGACACAAAAGTTCAAGCTTGGGGATGCCCAAGGAACCCCAAGATAATATTCCAAGAAGTCCCAAGCATCTAAGCTTGGGGATGCCCCGGTAGGCATCCCACCTTTCTTCTCCAATAACTATTGGTTAGTATCGGTTGAGCCTAAGTTTTTGCTTATTCACATGAGTTGTGCTATCCTTGCAATGTCATTTTATTTTGTTTTGCTTGCTGTTTGAATACAATACCAAGATCTGAAATTCTTAAATGAGAGAGATTCTTCATATAGTTACATAATTATTTAGCTACTCATTGATCTTCACTTATATCTTTTTGGAGTAGTTTGTCATTTACTTGTGTGCTTCACATATATCCTATGAGTAAATGGTTGAATGAGTTGAATGTCACAAATATGAAATTATATATGTTTCATTTGCTTATCCCATGGGGAGTAATGACTTCACATCTAAGAAGTAGAGGTTGTAAATTTATTGAAGGTTAGCAAGCATTGTATTGGTCATTTGAACAATTCATGAAAGAATATTGAAGGAAGAGAGATTTCACATATAAATATACTATCTTAGACATCTTTTATAATTGTGAGCACTCATTAAGTATGACATGCTAAAGAGTTGATGTTGGACAAGGAAGACAACGTAATGGGTTATGTTTTCGCACATCTCAGTTAAAGTATATTGTTATGGATCATTAAAACATGTTGAGCTTGCCTTTCCCCCTCATGCTAGCCAAAATTCCTTGCACCAAGTAGAGATACTACTTGTGCTTCCAAATATCCTTAAACCCAGTTTTGCCATGAGAGTCCACCATACCTACCTACGGATTGAGTAAGATCCTTCAAGTAAGTTGTCATCAGTGCAAGCAATAAAAATTGCTCTCTAAATATGTATGATCTTTTGGTGTGAAGAAAATAGCTTTATACGATCTTGTTATGGAAGCAATAAAAGCGACGGACTGCATAATAAAGGTCCATATACAAGTGGCAATATAAAGTGACATTCATTCGCATTAAGATTTTGTGCATCCAACCCTAAAAGCGCATGACAACCTCTGCTTCCCTCTGCGAAGGGCCTATCTTTTACTTTATGTCTTTTACTTTATGCAAGAGTCAAGGTGATCTTCACCTTTCCCTTTTTCATTTTATCATTTGGCAAGCACCTCGTGTTGGAAAGATCCTTATATATATATATATCCAATTGGATGTAAGTTAGCATGAACTATTATTGTTGACATCACCCAAAGGTGAATACATTGGGAGGCAACACTATAAGCCCCTATCTTTCTCAGTGTCCGGTTAAAACTCCATAACCATTAGTATTGCGTGAGTGTTAGCAATTGTAGAAGACTATATGATAGTTGAGTATGTGGAGTTTGCTATTCCTGAAAATAAGATGAATTGCAATTGTTTGATGACTGAGAATGAAGTTTGCTAGTTTTCAAGAAAGTTTATGGTCTATGCTTTAACATGTGAATTGCTTGTTACTTTATCGTGAGAAGTTCTATGAGATGAACTACTGTTATGACATATTATCATGCTAGAAAAGGTGATTGAAATTATCATTGATCAAACTTGTGCACCTTCTAGCATTCACACTTCATAAATTCTTTCTTTTATCATTTACCTACTCGAGGACGAGTAGGAATTAAGCTTGGGGATGCTGATACGTCTCCAACGTATCTATAATTTATGAAGCATTCATGCTATTTTATTATCTGTTTTGAATGATTACGGGCTTTATTATACACTTTTATATTACTTTTGGGACTAACCTATTAACTGGAGGCCCAGCCCATATTGCTGTTCTATTGCCTGTTTCAGTATTTCGAAGAAAAGGAATATCAAACGGAGTCCAAACGGAACGAAACCTTCGGCAACGTGATTTTTGGGAAGATTATGACCCAGGAGACTTGGAGTTGAAGTAAAGGAAGCATCGAGGAATCCACAAGATAGGGGCGCGCCCTACCCTCTTGTCGGCCCCTCGAGCCCCCCCCCCCGACCGACTTCTTTCGCCTATATAAGCCTACGTACCCTAAAAACATCGAATATCAAGATAGATCAGGAGTTCCGCCGCCACAAGCCTCTGTAGCCACCAAAAACCTCTCGGGAGCCCGTTCCGGCACCCTGCCGGAGGGGGAACCCATCACCGGTGGCCATCTTCATCATCCCGGCGCTATCCATGATGAGGAGGGAGTAGTTCACCCTCGGGGCTGAGGATATGTACCAGTAGCTATGTGTTTGATCTCTCTCCCTCGTGTTCTCTCTATGGCATGATCTTGATGTATCGCGAGATTTGCTATTATAGTTGGATCTTATGATGTTTCTCCCCCCTCTACTCTCTTGTGATGAATTGAGTTTTCCTCTTGAAGTTATCTTATCGGATTGAGTCTTTAAGGATTTGAGAACACTTGATGTATGTCTTGCCGTGCTTATCTGTGGTGAAAATGGGATTTCACGTGCCACTTGATGTATGTTTTGGTGATCAACTTGCGGGTTCCGCCCATGAACCTATGCATAGGGGTTGGCACACGTTTTCGTCTTGACTCTCCGGTAGAAACTTTGGGGCACTCTTTGAAGTACTTTGTGTTGGTTGAATAGATGAATATGGGATTGTGTGATGCATATCATATAATCATGCCCACGGATACTTGAGGTGACAATGGAGTATCTAGGTGACATTAGGGTTTTGGTTGATTTGTGTCTTAAGGTGTTATTCTAGTACGAACTCTTGAATAGATTGATCCGAAAGAATAGCTTTGAGGTGGTTTCATACCCTACCATAATCTCTTCGTTTGTTCTCCACTATTAGTGGCTTTTGAGTGACTCTTTGTTGCATGTTGAGGGATTGTTATATGATCTATCTATGTTATTATTGTTGAGAGAACTTGCACTAGTGAAAGTATGAACCCTATGCCTTGTTTCCTACCATTGAAATACCGTTTACACTCACTTTTATCATTAGTTACCTTGGTGTTTTTACATTTTCAGATTACAAATACCTTTATCTACCATCCATATTGCACTTGTATCACCATCTCTTCGCCGAACTAGTGCACCTATACAATTTACCATTGTATTGGGTGTGTTGGGGACACAAGAGACTCTTTGTTATTTGGTTGCAGGGTTGCTTGAGAGAGACCATCTTCATCCTACGCCTCCCACGGATTGATAAACCTTAGGTCATCCACTTGAGGGAAATTTGCTACTGTCCTACAAACCTGTGCACTTGCAGGCCCAACAACGTCTACAAGAATAAGGTTGTGTAGTAGACATCATCTCGCCGTGGTTGTTCAAATTGAGATGCACCCAGTTGATTCGTCATCTTGGGTCATAATTTTTCTGCATTCCCTGTTGCTGTAGCTTGTTGGATGCATAGTTTGATCTCCCAATGGGAATTATTAGTGAATGTTGATGTCTGTGGTCACGAGAATGGTGATGTAGTAGCTGGTATGCTTGATGCGTGTATGTCCATCTCTTTAATGTTTTGCTAGAACCATAAATCCTGATGATCATGGTCTGGTTTGTTAGATCTATTCTGCTGGTGCTTAAAATTTGACATGCCTGGATTCTAAAACTCGTTCTTACAGTTTTCATTTCTATGATCAATTTAGAGAGTTGCACATGTCAGTATATTATATACCAAAAAAATTCCTAGCTAGTGAGAACATTTTAGTCACTCCATGAAATCATACTGGTTAGTGTTAGTCATACTATTTATGTACATGGCATTTGCTGTCAATTCTTGATTATAAGTTATTGGATCCCTCATTGGCTACTGTTTGATGTTCTGTACCTATTCTTATTCTTATATGTTCATTCTTATTTTTTGCACAGATGAAGTGTGAATCCATGTCCGAAGCTGTGAAGCATATCAGCAAAGAGTAGCACATTATGTGTTGTAGTTGTAGGCAGTAGTAGGCATATCTGGGTTGTAATATACTGTAACGATTGTAATAGATCAAAGCAGTATTGTTTTGGACCAATTTCATTTGCTCTCTGGTCTGTTCGAATCAATGATTGTGTATGTGATTTGAATACCCGTGAAATGGAAACCTGACAAGTCGGTCCAAGTTATAATGGTTGTTTGACAAATTTCAAAATTTCTAATGTTTGGGACCAATTTTAATCTAAGCATGACAAGTGGGACCCGCTGCAAAATAAAATGGCTGAAAATAGAAAATCAGTATACTATAAAAGGTTGTATTCTAGAATATAAAAAGGCCAAATTGTTGGGCCAGGCCCATGTAGCTAGCAAAAATTAACATAAAAATATATATTAAAAAGAATGAATTAATGGGCTCAGCCCATATAGACACCTAATCAGATCGGGATGGATGTTATCCACGTCAGCTTGCCACGCTGGATGATACATATCCAACGTATCTATAGTTTTTGATTGTTTCATGCTATTATATTACCCCTTTTGGATGTTTATGGGCTTTATTTTACACATTTATATCATTTTTGGGACTAACCTACTAACCGGAGGCCCAGCTCGTATTGCTGTTTTTTTGTCTATTTCAGTATTTCGAAGAAAAGGAATATCAAATGGAGTCCAAACGGAATGAAACCTTCGGGAGCGCGATTTTTGGAACGAACGTGATCTAGAGGACTTGGAGTGCAAGTCAAGAAGCAGCCGAGGCGGCCACAAGAGGGTAGGGCGCCCCCCTCCCTATAGGGCACGCCCCCTGTCTCGTGGGCCCATCGGGCGGCCACCGACGTACTTATTAATCCTATATAAGACTATGTACCCCGAAAACTTCCAGGGAGCCAACGAAACACAATTTCCACCACCGTAACCTTCTGTATCCGCGAGATCCCATCTTGGAGCCTTCGTCGGCGCTACGCCGGAGGGGGAATCGACCACGGAGGGCTTCTACATCAACACCATAGCCCCTCCTATGAGTTGTGAGTAGTTTACCACAGACCTTCGGGTCCATAGTTATTAGCTAGATGGCTTCTTCTCTCTTTTAGGATCTCAATACAATGTTCTCCCCTCTCTTGTGGAGATCTATTCGATGTAAACTCTTTTTGCGATGTGTTTGTCGAGATCCGATGAATTGTGGGTTTATGATCAAGTTTATCTATGAGAAACATTTGAATCTCCTCTGAATTCTTTTATGAATGATTGAGTTATCTTTGCATGTCTCTTCGAATTATCAGTTTGGTTTGGCCTACTAGATTGATCTTTCTTGCCATGGGAGAAGTGCTCAGCTTTGGGTTCAATCTTGCGGTGTCCTTACCCAGTGACAGAAAGGGTTGCAAGGCACGTATTGTATTGTTGCCGTCGAGGATAAAAAGATGGGGTTTATATCATATTGCATGAGTTTATCCCTCTACATCATGTCATCTTGCTTAAGGCGTTACTCTTTTCTTATGAACTTAATACTCTAGATGCAGGCAAGAGTCGGTCGATGTGTGGAGTAATAGTAGTAGATGCAGGCAGGAGTCGGTCTACTTGTCGCGGATGTGATGCCTATATACATGATCATGCCTAGATAATCTCATCATTATTCGCTTTTCTATCAATTGCTCGACAGTAATTTGTTCACCCACCGTAATACTTATGCTATCTTGAGAGAAGCCTCTAGTGAAACCTATGGCCCCCGGGTCTATCTCTTATCATATTTGCTTCCAATCTACTTTTATTTGCATCTTTACTTTTTCCATCTATATTATAAAATACCAAAAATATATTTATCTTATCATACTATCTCTATTAGATCTGACTTTCGCAAGTGGCCGTGAAGGGATTGACAACCCCTTTATTGCATTGGTTGCGAGTTTTTTGTTTGTTTGTGTAGGTGCGTGGGACTTTTGAGGAGCCTCCTACTGGATTGATACCTTGGTTCTCAAAAACTGAGGGAAATACTTACGCTACTATTGCTGCATCACCCTTTCCTCTTCAAAGAAAACCAACGCAAGCTCAAGACGTAGCAAGAAGGATTTCTGGCGCCGTTTCCGGGGAGGTCTTCGCTCAAGTCAAGACATACCAAGTACCCATCACAAACTCATCTCCCTCGCATTTACATTATTTTCCATTTGCCTCTCATTTTCCTCTCCCCCACTTCACCCTTGCCGTTTTATTCGCCCTCTCTTTCCCAATCTCCTCCTCTCTTTCGCTTGCCTTTTTTCTGTTTGCTTGTGTGTTGGATTACTTGTTGCCATGGCGCAAGATAATACCAAATTGTGTGATTTCTCCAATACCAATAATAATGATTTCCTTAGTACTCCGATTGCTCCTCTTAATGACGTTGAGTCTTGTGAAACCAATACTGCTTTGCTGAATCTTGTTTTGAAAGATCAATTCGCCAGCCTTCCTAGTAAAGATGCCGCTACTCATCTAAACAACTTTGTTGATTTGTGTGATATGCAAAAGAAGAAAGATACGGATAACGATATTGTTAAATTGAAGTTATTTCCGTTTTCACTTAGAGATCGTGCTAAAGTTTGGTTTTCGTCTTTGCCTAAAAATAGTATTGATTCTTGGAACAAGTGCAAAGACGCCCGGATAATTAAGCTAATGTAACCCACTGCTAATGATGCCACGTCACCTCGGTTACTATTGTTAAACTCGCGTTGATTCAAGACCGTTTCAAAAGTCTAATTAAAAATTAAGTCAACGGTAAAAGTTTTCAAAAGCCAAAACTAAAATGTTCAGTTTGTGCCTAATAATGCATATGTAACTATGGTGGAGAGACCACACTTTTATAAAATTGTTTAAATACTCGAAAATGAATAAAACACAGCGAGAACAATTATTTAAATGCTTTTAAACAATTACAAACTAATTTATTTCAGGTGCCAAGTTAATTTTGGTGGTGGCATATTTGTTAATAGTAATTTAGTTACAACTAATGTATTTTATACAACTAATGTATTTAAAATTTAAAATTAAAACAGAAAAGAAAAGAAATAAAACAAAATCCAAAAATAAATAAAATAGGGGAGACAAAGACCCCCCTCCCCCACTGGACCCCTTGGCCCAACTGGGCCATGGCCCAGCCAGGCTGGCCCATGCCTCTGGCCTACATAGGCCTCCCCCCACTCACACAAACCCTAACCGACACCCCCACTCCCCCACTCGTTCGCCCTCTCCCTCTCCCCACCCGATCCGATCTGGATCGGGGCACGAATGCCGTCGCCAATCCCCGCGGCCACTAAGCCGAAGCCCCCCTCGCTGTGATACCCTCCCGCCCCTACGCCAACCCCGGTGAACGCCACCCCGTCGCCGTCGCTGGATCGCCTCCTCATCCCCCTCCGCCTTGGCCACCTCACCGGACTGCCTCCTCCACATCACCGTCGACCTCCTCGACACCCGCTGCCCCGTACCCTACAACTACGGTGAGGCCCTCGGCCTCCCCTTCCCCTCACTCGCACTCCGTACCGCACCGGTGCGCGACCACCGCGACTCCCGCCCGCTGCCATCGACCGCTGCGCTCGCCGCATCGTGGATGCGCCTGACCCCACCCCGAAGCCGCCCGTGGCCACCTGCCTCCGCGCGCGTCCACCGTCGAGCTCCCGCACGCCTTGGACCGTGCTTGGCCACGCTTGACCGTGGCCGACAGCGCGCGCACGCGCCCACAGCCACGCCCCTGCTGTCCGTCTTCCTCGCTCACCGCGCACGCGCGCTCGGCTCCTGCCCAACCGCAGTGACCCGCGTCGATTGCACGCGTGCCCGACCTCGCCCCGGCCTCGCCTCGTCCGCCCCGACGCATCAACCCGGCGCCCCGGCACCGCCGGCATCACCACAGCCTCGCCCTGCCGTGGCCTCGCCGCTGCCACGCCGACACCGGCCGGCGTCGCGCCGGCGTCATCCCCTCGGGATGGCACCGACTGGCCGCACCCAGTCCGCGCGCCCGCACCCGCGCGCCCGCTAGCGCCCTCTCTAGTGGCCTCCTGGGCCACTGGCATGTGGGGCCCGCCCCTGTGGAACATTAAAAAGAATAATAACAATAATTTAATTAAATAAATAAACAACTAACTTAATTAATGATGTTTATTTAACCTAATCATTTAGTTAAATAAATTAACCATGTTTAATTAACCTGAGACTATGGCGAACGGGACCCACCTACATGGGTTGACCTAGTTAACCTTTGATACTGCTGACATCATGATGATGTCACGCTCACATCATAATTGCAATTTCTGAATTAATTTAAATATGCTAATTTCTAGAAAATGATTTAAAATCTTTAAAAAATAATATAAAATAAACCGTAGCTCAGATGGAAAAACTTTCTACATGAAAGTTGCTCAGAACGACGAGACGAATCCGGATAAGTAGCCCGTTCGACCACCACACATCCCTAGCATAGCAAACACACAAATTTCCCCCTCCGTTTCATCTGTTCGAAAACGCGAAACACCGGGGATACTTTCCCGGATGTTTCCCCCCTTCACCGGTATCACCTCTTACTGCGTTAGGGCACACCTGGCACCGTTACTTGTTATGTCATGTATCTGTTTGCATTGTATTCATTGTTTCTTCCTTCTCTTCTCTCCGGTAGAATACGAGACCGACGCTGTTGCTGCCTAGTTCGACTACGGGGTTGACGACCCCTCCTTTCTAGAGCAACCAGGCAGGCCCCCCCTTGATCACCAGATATAGCATGTTACTGTTTCGATTGATCCTATTCTGTTGCATAGCCTGTCATTGTTGCTACAGTTGTTGATACCTTACCCGAAATCCTAAATGCTTAGTATAGGATGCTAGTTTATCAACATTGGCCCTACATTCTTGTCAGTCTGCCTTGCCATACTATCGGGCCGTGATCACTCGGGAGGTGATCACGGGTATATACTATACATATACTATACAGAGGATGACTAAAGTCGGGTCAGCTCGTTGAGTACCCGCAAGTGATTCCGATGTGGGGGCTAGAAGGACAGGTCACTCCATCCCGGTAGAGGTGGGCCTGGGTTCTCGACGGCCCCTGACTGTTACTATGTGGTGGAGCGACAGGGCAGGTTGAGACCACCTAGGAGAGAGGTGGGCCTCGCCCTGGTCGGTGTCCGCGGTTACTTCATAATAACACGCTTAACGAGATCTTGGTATTTGATCTGAATCTGGCCATTGGCCTATACGCACTAACCAACTACGCGGGAACAGTTATGGGCACTCGACGTCGTGGTATCAGCCGAAGCCTTCTTGACGTCAGCGACTGAGCGGCGCGCACCAGGTTGGACTGCGTAACGCAACTTCCTTTGTAATGGAGGTTGCTAGGTCTGCTCACCGGCCGCGTACGCAACTTGCAGGTGTGCAATGGGCGATGGGCCCAGACCCCTGGGTGCATAGGATTTAGACCGGCGTGCTGACCTCTCTGTTGTGCCTAGGTGGGGTTGCGACGTGTTGATCTTCTGAGGCCGGGCATGACCCAGGAAAGTGTGTCCGGCCAAATGGGATCGAGTATGTTGGGTTATGTGGTGCACCCCTGCAGGGAAGTTTATCTATTCGAATAGATGTGTCCCTCGGTAAAAGGACGACCCGGAGTTGTACCTTGACCTTATGACAACTAGAACCGGATACTTAATAAAACACACCCAGACAAGTTCCACAGACAACCCGGTGATCGCTTTTCCACAGGGCGACGAGAGGAGGATCGCCGGGTAGGATCATGCTATGCGATGCTACTTGGAGGACTTCGATCTACTCCCTTCTACATGCTGCAAGATAGAGGCTGTCAGAAGCATAGTCTTCCATAGGACTAGCTATCCCCCTCTTATTCTGGCATTCTGCAATTCAGTCCACCGATATTGCCTCTTTACACATATACCCATGCATATGTAGTGTAGATCCTTGCTTGCGAGTACTTTGGATGAGTACTCACGGTTGCTTTTCTCCCCCTTTTCCCCCCTTTCTTTTCTACCTGGTTATCGCAACCAGATGCTGGAGCCCAGGAGCCAGACACCACCGTCAACGATGACTCCTACTACACCGGGGGTGCCTACTACTACGTGCAGGCCGCTGACGACAACAGGAGTAGTTTAGGAGGATCCCAGGAAGGAGGCCTGTGCCTCTTTCGATCTGTATCCCAGTTTGTGCTAGCCTTCTTAAGGCAAACTTGTTTAACTTATGTCTGTGCTCAGATATTGTTGCTTCTGCTGACTCATCTATGACCGAGCACTTGTATTCGACCCCTCGAGGCCCCTGGCTTGTTGACCTTTTTTATTTGTAGAGTTGTGTTGTGATATCTTCCCATGAGTCCTTGATCTTGATCGTACACGTTTGCGTGTATGATTAGTGTACGGTTGAATCGGGGGCGTCACAAGTTGGTATCAGAGCCGACTGCCTGTAGGAATCCCTCTTTCCAACTCCTTTGCCGAAGTTGAGTCTAGTCGATGAAAATTGTTTTACTAACTTGGCTGTGCGGCCCATGGGCCCACGTCGCCAATTGGGTGGTATTAGGGTCTTTTATCCCTCATCTATACTCCGGGATTCTGATCTCTCTTTTATTCGGGTTAAATGATTTTACCAACGCTAACTCTAGGTTCTCATAATTACTTCCTCCCGGAGAGCCCCTCACTCCAGATGATTGCTTGGTGCACCGAAGGATTCCGAAGATACTCTTCGATGTTCTCTCAAGACTTTATGCTCACCGCTTGTTGCTATTCCCTACCACTGTTATATTATTATGGATAACTACATGCACTTTTCCTTTCAATCCCGTCGATCTTGTTATTACAAGATACCCCGAAATACTCTCTATTGTTTCGAGAATACTTTCCGCCTACTGCCTTGCAATTCTTGCCACATGAATACCCCCTATGGATAATTCCTCGCACTTACCGAGTATCCGCTCAACCCCACTGATCAAGTGTTCTGCAAAAGACTTCGAAATACCATTTGATCTTCCGAAAATCCTGAGCAGCCTATTGCTCTTGAAATTCTTGCTTGCTTTTATGGTTAATCCCATAAGTCTCGTAATCCTATTGGCATCCCTTGAACTTATCATTTTAAGTCTGTTGATTCAATATGTAGAGGATGCTCGCATTCCTCAGTCGAATCCTAGAATTCATCCTTCTGGCTCAATGTCGTTTGAACATGAGTTGGTTCTCAACCAATTAAATTGTCGTCGATTGTACCCCTAAGTCTATTCAACTTATCCATCCTTAATCAGAGTGTTTGTTTCTGATCCCTTGAATTTGAAATCATAATTCCTTTGCATTGAGCTTTGAATTATCCAGTTGCTTCTATAATTCAATGCCTTCGCATTGTTTCTTCCTCTGGTTGTGTGCCAATACTCACATCAGCTTCACTATGGACTGTCGGATCCTTTGTTGAAATATCATCCGACAGTGTCCTTCGTATACAAAACCTCGAGAAGTTCTTCCCTGATACATAATGCCTTCGGTAAATTGTATCCTCTCGTTTTGTCATCCATGCTCTACTATCGAGCTTGTGTTATTTACTATTGAAGCTTGTGGTATATGTTTCTAAGATGCCCCGATGGGTTGAACATATACTTTTCTTAATTTGTGTGACCCCAAAAATTTTCATGGGTCATACTCCTCTGGTAATTCACCAGGTAGGTTTCCACAATCAATTCATTTTTAATAAGAGTGAGAAGTGATTGAAAGGTTATACATTGAAGAAGTGGGAGTCGACCTTAAACTTTGTGTTCATGCCCATGGGCACGATGTAGATCTTATCATTGAAGCTTCTCCTAAATTAATTATACCCTTGGTATAAGTACATCTTATATCTGGGATCTGGCCTTTTGCGATCGTGGTTCCGACCATGATCTCCTTGAAATACCATTTCTCGTGCATGTTTAAGCACTTATCTTCTTTAGAGCAATACCCCAGTCCAAGCTCTACTTTGGACTGTCGTCGAGTATTACCCCCCTGGTATCTCGAGATTATCTTGGAACTGCATAACTCCTTATGAGTTCTTCATCAAGTACTACATTCTCACTCATTACAAGTTTTCATGGGCTCTGAGTTATTAAACACTCCAAGACATCGATAACTGAACCAAGTCCGCACTATGGTTCAACAACTCTTAGTAATCTTCTTTAAGTACGAGTTTGTACCCGATCACGCCATTCCTAGCTTGTTTGGCTATATCATTATCATGCTAAATTTTAACAGTGCTACACGGTCCTTCTTCCCGGAGCACAATTTTGACGATGAGCTAATCTTACGTTGATCTCTCTCGTCATATCATTTCTCCTTGAACAACAAACTTGATTTCGAGTTTGTGTCGTACCCATGGTTCCAATAACCTTTCGCTTCATCATTCCTTTGACTGGATGTCATCACCGATCGATTACATCTTCATGAAATTTCTCGACAAATGTAACATGATCATCATCAACATTATGATACCTTCCAGGATAACAATTGAATTCATGATGAGAAGTACCATCCTTGCCCTTGATGATTTTTATTATCATCGACAACACCCTTGCCTTCCTTTCATCGTGAACTTGTCCACATTATGAATACAACTTGCTCTCTAACTAGTGTTGTGTTCTGCCTTAAAGTATTACTGTCTTTTATGTTGAGAATGTTGTGGGGATTGCTCCACCTCTTAGAAATTCTTGGTATGATGATACTTCTCACCATCACCATTCTTCCTTGGTCTCGGTGTTGTTTTTAACCAGGATACCAGTATACTAACGATGTTGTTTGAGTTATGTACTTCTAGCAACCCTATTGCTTTGAAGTTAATGATCGACAGTTTGTTCTTAGACTGTTGGTTATTGAATCGTCACTTTAACACTGACCTTGCTGCCTAAGGTCATATTTCAGGCACACCTTTTAACTAATGATTGATGGTGTATGATTTCCTTGAGCATACAACATCATATCATTTGAATTGACAAGTGTCATCTTCTTGTTCACATTATTGTGGAAATCCATCCGTTTGGAATTCTCGATGAATTGTTGCTGAGCCCATCAACCACTTTCTCATCCCCTCCTTGGTTTAATGATGAACTATTGTTTCAAGAACCCGCTCCCATAGTTCATTTCTCGAGAATCTTGCAATGTCATTTCGTCGATTTGAGTTGCACCTTTTCTTCTCGGACATCCAGAGTCTGAGGTATCATGACACCAATCGGATCTGAATCTCGATCAGATATGATGGTTGGCACAACTTTCCAGGAGTTATGATGTTGGTCCTTTGATGACCTGGTAATATGATGTCATGCCTAGCACCCCCCCCCTTGCTGGAGGACCTATCATTATAATTTCTTTTGCAAGGATAACCATTCCTCCTGGAGGAAATTGTAAGACTTATTTAATAAGTTGCTCCTGATGGATCATTTGTGTATCCAAATTCTGACCTTTGCTTGAAGACCATGTCAATGCTATCTCAAAGCATGTCTGCGGTACTCCGATTTTCAATAAGAACATTTGGAGCACAAATGCTAAATTTCCCTTATCAATTACCCTAACACCGTTGTATGGGTAATGTCATGAAATTTCTCTCACCTTATCTAAAGAGTTTTCTACATTATATCCTGTCATGGATATCATGATCTGCTTGTCCTTGGGAAGGATATACCCTTGAAATATGTGTTTAAACACATTTTCCTTTCCATTGTTCTATTCAAATATGATAACCATATTTTCCTTTCCATTGTTTGGTTTAACCTTTCTTGTGATCTATATGATCTAAGCAGTAATATCCTCCTACTTTTGTAAACACCTCGCTGTACAATTCTATGAGAAATACCCTATTACTTTTGTTGATGACATTCCGGTAACCACCGATGGATGAGAACTTTGCCTACTGGTCCACCTCGTTCAACGAGCAGGAAGATGGTTCTCTTCGTCCCTCGCCCTTGGTAGCGATGTTGTTGCCGACATAACTGACAGACTATCCTCTGACTTGCCTTGCTTACATGATCGTGCAAGATGTCACCACCTTCCTACTTTTAGACCACATGGTGGGCCCATAACCCACAGTTCCACAGGATCGAAACCTGACTCTCCTGTACACCTTGATGACAAAGTTATCCCTTGCTCTTGGTTTCGTAGGTAATTCGTGACTCACTTTCCTAGTAATCTATTCTGGTATCAGACGCAATACCTATTCTCGTTGGTCTGGACCCCTTTTCACACTTTGTTTCAGACCGAACGATTGCCTAACGGCTTGAAACTTCTCATGGTACCTTCTTACTTTACTCTCAATTTTTTTTCTTTAGTTTCAGTTCGAGAGTTACTTTCCGCCACCTTTCCCGATGTTAGCTACCAGATAGTCAACCTTGTTGCCACGCCCAATATGCGATACTATCCTAAAGAGACTCGAAGGTCCCACCAAGGATAGAACCGCATATTGAAACGCTTTGCAAGGTGGATATCATTACATCAACATTACATAATAGATGGGGATACATACATAAGGCATACAATGCCACACGGATACAACAATATATCATACACAATATCAACATCCGACTACGGATGAAACACAAACAGAAGCTCAAACGACATCCACCCTGCTAGCCCAGGCTGCCGACCTGGAACCTATCCCCTGATCGAAGGAGCAGAAGAAGATCTCAACGCAAACAAGCAATGCTCTTGCATCATGATCATCGCATAACCTGTACCTGCAACTGTTGTTGTAGTAATCTGTGAGCCACGAGGACTCAGCAATCCCATTACCATGGGTATCAAGACTAGCAAAGCTTAAAGGGAAAGGAAGGGGTAAAGTGGTGAGGCTGCAGCAGCGACTAAGCATATATGGAGGCTAACATACGCAAATAAGAGCGGGAAGAGAGCAAGCGGAACAGTCGTGAAGCTAGCAATGATCAAGAAGTGGTCCTGAACTCCTACTTACGTCAAGCATAACCCAAAAACCATGTTCACTTCCCAGACTCCGCCGAGAAGAGACCATCACGGCTACACACGCGGTTGATGCGTTTTAATTCGAATCTGGTGTCAAGTTATCTACAACCGGACATTAACAAATTCCCATCTGCCTATAACCGCAGGCACGGCTTTCGAAAGATTATACCCTAAAGGGGTGTCCCAACTTAGCCCATGACAAGCTCTCGCGATCAACGAAGGAATAGACCTTCTCCCAGGAAGACCCGATCAGACTTGGAATCCCGGGTTACAAGACATTTCGACAATGGTAAAACAAGACCAGCAAGACCTCCCGATGCGCCGACAATCCCGATAGGAGCTGCACATATCTCGTTCTCAAGGCAACACCGGATAAGCTAAGCGTACAGGAACCGACGTAACCCAAGTTGCCAAGGGATGGCCTCGCACGGTGCTCTAGTTTGTACCAACACTTAGACAAGCATTGGCCCGGGGGGGCTGTAATAAAGATGACCCTTGGGTTAATTACTCCCAAGGGAAATATAGGTGGTGGTGAGGTAAATGGTAAAACCAATGTTGGGCCTTGCTGGAGGAGTTTTATTCAAAGCGAACTGTCAAGGGGGTCCCATAAATCACCCGACCGCGTAAGGAACGCAAAATCCGGGAACATAACACCGGTATGATGGAAACTAGGGCGGCAAGAGTGGAACAAAACACCAGGCATAAGGCCGAGCCTTCCACCCTTTACCAAATATATAGATGCATTAATAATATAAGAGATATTGTGATATCCCAACCAAAATCCTGTCCACCATGGAGCAATATTCAACTTCACCTGCAACTAACAACGCTATAAGAGGGGCTGAGCAAAGCGGTAACATAGCCAAGCAACGGTTTGCTAGGAAAGGTGTCAAAGGTTATAGGTTCATGGCAACATGGGATGGCTCGACAAACAGATGATAGGTAGCACAGCAAAGCGATAGAACGAAGCAACTAGCATAGCAATGATAGTAGTGAGATCCAGGGTAGCGGTCATCTTGCCTGAAATCCCGCAAGGAAGAAGAACGAGTCCATGAAGAAGACAAGCGGACGTAGTCGAACGAATCCTCACAATCGCAATATTACCGGAACTAAGAAGCAACACCGGAAAGAAACAAACAACATGGTAAATAACCATCACATAAACATGGCATGATGCACAACCAAGTATGATGCATGTCCGGTTTAATGAGGCATGGCATGGCAAAGTGCAACAAACAATACTACAAGTTAAGTGGAGATCAATATGCAACGAGTTGCATATTGACGAAACACCACATCAATTATTTAGTTCTCTCTCGGTTTTGTACCCAACAATATTAAATGTTATTAAACATGGCAAGGGGGTGAAACATAATGAAACTACCTATCTAGGCAAGTTTAAATGAGGCCGGAAACAACAAACAATAATTCCGGAAAATCCCCATGTGCATATTTTAGATTCGGTACTGTTCTGCCCTAAACACAATTTTATTGTTGTTAAACAGGAAAATAAAGGCACCATGTTAAACTAGGCATTTTTCCACCCCATTTAGATATAAAGTTTAATTAATTCGGAGCTACGGTTATTTAGTTATGAAATAAATCATTTTAGCATGGCATATTAGAAAATTTAAACAAACAACAAGTTAAACATTTTTAACATAGATGAAAGTGGCATATTACTAATCTACACAATTTTCTGAGCATTTTACATATATAAATTATTTTAAACCGATGCACAGTTTGTGAGATATTAAATGCATGAAGTGCAAGGACTTTTCTGTAAAACATTAATTCCCGGATAAATAGACAAATTCGCAGAATGGAAAAAAACTACTCTGGGCCGAATCTGGAGGCTGGCCCAACAGGAGCAGGGATGCTGGAGGCTCACCATGGGCTCTTGGCCCGGTAGTGGAAAAGAGGCGGGCCGACCTGGGCCGTGGGGAGGTCCACGTGCAGCCCACACGCGGTGGTCGTGCGTGTGCTCGCACGCACACGAGCGCGTGCATGCAGGCACGACCATGGCGCAGGGCGGCGGCTGCGCTGGCCGGCAGGGAGGCTAGGAGGAGGCCGGGGTTGCGGGAACGAGTGGATCCGATCGGCGACTCGCTGGATCCGGTGGTGGAGACGCGGGGACGGGCGGATCTGGGAGCTCGGAGCTCTGGGACGGCGGCATCCTGTGGAAGGGAGAGAGATGGTGAGGAAGGAGGAGAGCAGAACGGAAGATGGCGGGGGCGGCGACCTTGGACGGCGGAGAGGGCGGCTCCAGCGACGGCTGGAGGAGGCCGGCAGCGGGATCCGCTGGGTTGCCGGCGACGACGGCGGGGCGAAAACGCTCGGGCACCAAGCTGGAGGTGCGGGGTGAGGCGAGGAGCGGGCGGCGGCGCGGGGTCGGGCCGACCTGGGCCCAGATAGGCTTGCACGGGCCGCGCGCGGGCTCGGGCGGATGGGGGCGCTGGAGGTAGGCGCAGGGGACGCGTGGCGCCGTGGGAGAGGCCGGAGGGCGCTGGCGGGGCAAGGTGGCGCGCGCTGGTTGGTCCGGGCGCGGTGGCGGCAGCGCCAAGTGGCGGCAGGGCTGTGGTCGGGCGCGGAATCTGAGGAGGACGGGCTAGGAGATGCCCAAAATGGACTAGGGGGTGTTTATATATAGCAGTTTTGCTAGGGTTTGGTTTTTGGGGTTTTTTTGGAGCCCTCCGATCTCGATCGGGCGGTTTTGGATGCGAGGGGGGTTAGGTAGGAGGGTAGATGGGCTGTGTAGAAGGGTTGGGCTGAGAGGAGAGAGATGACATGCGGCCCGGCAACTGTTTCGGAGGCCGAAACGTCCGACGAAGATACCGACAAGGGTACCGCTATATGTTTAACGGTTGGGCTAACAAACAGACTCCGAATGCGACGAAACTTGACAGGCAGCCTGTCTACACTATAATAAGACCGCATGACAAGTTGCAACCCATTCCGAGAACATTTTTATGCCACTTATAAAATAATATTTCGGAGGTGCCGCGGGCGCATGCGAGTGTGGTCGGGCTCAGAACGGACAACGGAGAGAACCGGCAGAACATATAACGGATGCAAGTTTTATGAAAACGATGCCGATGCAATGCGCATGATGACATGAGATGAGATGCATAACAAGAACAAAATGCAAAACAACAGACAAAAACCCAACCATGAAGGAAATATCATATAGCATCTCCGGAAAAGGCAAGAGTTGGAGTTACGAATATGGAAAGTTGTATCCGGGGCGTTACAACACTCCACCACTATGAGAGGATCTCGTCCCGAGAACTAGGATGGCACCGGAGAGAAACAGAAAGGGAAGAGAAGAGGTAAAACTAAGTTACTTCTTAGACAAATGAGTGAAACCACGAACCTTGAGAAGTTGAGCAATTAGAGATGAACGAGATTGCAAACAATCCATTAGAAAAGAGGAACGAGGAACATTATGATAACTTGAAGGTTGCAAAGGCACGAATCAAGAGTTTAATGGACAAGATAGAATTCAAAACCACTCCGGTTACAACAAGATGAGAGAGGAAGAATTCAGGCAGCACTCCGGTTGAACATGGAAGGAATAAAACATGAACTTAACAAGATGAGAGGATACTTGATGAAATCGACAACACACTGCCTCCGGAACTATTGAAAAAAATGGCACAAGGGGTAAGAAGGATTTCAGACAGCACTCCGGTTGAAAAGAGAAGCAAAACTTGATAAGATGAAAGAGCGTGAAGAGATGACACAACACTCCGGTTAAATGGATAAGCACGAAAAGAACATGATCTTGACCAAACGCGGGAATGGGTGAGGAGAGCAACATTACAATGACTCTGTAACGAAAGAATAGAAGTTAGACCGTTGGGATAAAGGGACGAGAAGAAAATGACAACTTGTGCCACAAATGAGCTTGGAAAACACCCTTCCAAGATGGTTACAACGGGGTTGTTGGAAAACCAACAACGAAAAGAATAAGCTTGTAGTGGGCTTATGGAAACATCGCAAGACTATGAGATGACATTCTGCCAGTAACGAAAAACAATTGCTTGTTTGAGATCAACGAAGAGATGAAAAACCTCTTTCACCGAGAAGGATATGGAGAAAGCTTGGATCAATGATAAGCACCACAAATAGCAACATTCCTTAGGGAAGGCTTTAGGTGAAAACTAACCCAAGATAACTCCAACAAAGAGATTGATGGATTTAAAATACCTCATTCTTGAGAACATGTGAATCAAGAAACATGAACTCAAAATTATCAAGAATGACATAACACCACCTCAAATGATAAGGTAGAAAGAATTGCACTTTGGAATGCAGGATGAAGAATACTTGAGCTCCTCAAAACAAGACATGTGTTTAGCACCATGTTTAATTTTGAGTATAGCTTGGCGGATCATCACCTCGAGAGAAATCTTGAAGAACAATTGAAGAATGAAAAGAATCCTTGATGAACCATCATGTAGAGCCTCCATGAAGAACTCTGGTAATAAAAGGATGATAGAAGGGAAGAGAAGTTGAAAACACAAGGTGACGCCTTGCAATGATTTAGATGGAGCTTCGCGACGATAATGCGGAAAACTTGGAAATCCGGAAATAAAAGAATTGAATCACCTCGAGGAAATAAGAATAAGATTTATTGTATGCTTATCCTTCATCAAATTAAATTGATGACAAGCAATGGATTTGGCATACTACTTATTCTCGTAGACAGGATTAAGAGAGATATAGAGCAAACTTGAGAGGTCTTGATGGAACCACCGATGGGATTGAAACAACGAAAGAATGGATGAATTGATACGATAACGAAGAAAGTGAAATCTTGAACGAACCATCGAAAGAATTGAAAAAGACCATAGCAAAGGCACAATTCACCGGGAAGAATTGGAAAACAAATGAAGATATTTGAGGGGATTTAGATCCAAAAGAACAAAGAGATCATGAGCTGATTAAAGAGCACTTGAACGAAGCACCGGGATAATTGGATAACGGTAGCTGAAATGTGAGGGCGAAGAATTCTTCTGGAACGATGGCCTCCGGATGAAAGAAATGAAAACAACTCATGAAATGCTTCGGATGGTAAGAAAAGAATTGTCACAATCAAAATAATTATGAGGATGGCATGAAGCTAGAACCATGAATCTTTGGAAGAACTGTTAAGGATTTAAGAGGAACTCTTCTTTGGTCTTCAAATGTTTAGAATGATGATGAGAACCACCATGAATTGTTGAGATACTCCGAGAGAATGAAAAGCGAAGGGGTTGAGCCAACGATGAAAAGTGTTTGAAAGATCTTGGAGAAAGACATATGACTGATGATAATTCATTCTTACGTCAAACTTCGAAAGACTTTGGGAATGGCTCCGGGAAAATTAGAAGAGTCAGGTAAGATCCTGGAAAAAGACCCGTGGGTTAGGGCCCACTCAAAAGATACACCGTTGAACAATTGATTGAAAGGGGGGATTGCACCAGTTGAATTAAATGACTTGAATGAGATAACAACCTCAAAATATATTGAACGTATTGAGAATGGAAACACAAGTCTTCTAAGATATCTTCAACACTCCAGAACAAATGAATAGCAAGAGGTGAGTGATTGAGAGGTGCACCGGCATGAGAAATCATTTGACACGAGGAAAGGAATATGATCAACACTGAAAGCTTGAATTAAATCCACCGGAAAAGAATACGAGAATGAAGATTGATGAACTTGTAGCTCGTGAGCAACTTCACGAGGGATAACCGGGTCAGAACATTGATTGAAAAGAGTGAAGAGACTTCACATGAATAAATGGATACTTGATTAACATATATGAGTCCTTGCAGAAAAAGGGTGGGAGGGCGGGAAAACAAAGACAACTTGGGATGGATGAAACGGATACCGTTGAGAAAACTTAGAATTGATCTTGCGGATGTTGAAAATGATCGGATCCACTTGAAGAGAAGCACGCCGGTTGGAAAAGAATTAACATGACAACCTCAATGATCAAGAAGGATTAGCACTCCCATAGAAATATTAGAACACCATTTAGGAAAGGTATGGATTCAACACTTGACTTTGAAGCAACTCGAATACCACAAATAAAACAAAACAAAGGATTGGCTTGCAGAAATAAGCCGGAACAAACATATGATAGAGATTTCGTCCGAAGTTTTCGTGGTGGGGCCCACACGGGCTTGATTGTACAGCACCATCATGTACAAGGCAGTGCACATGACATACGAAGTGTCCCTGAACCAGCATAGCCAAGGGTTCTTTAAGACACAACGAGACCACTGTAAAAACGAATGTGGAAAGGCGGACCACTAGACGTCAAACCCCAATCTCATATCATGCATCTGTCGAAAAGATATTCTAGGAGCTACTTGAATTCCCACCTATAAAACTCCCGAAACTTTTTGGTTATGCAATCTGGTGTTGGGGATACAGGGGAAGCAATATATCTCACCCAAACTAACAATACCTACATCCAAGCTGTATCCATCCGTCAACACATAACCAAGAAACCTTCGGAAATCGTGTACCTCAACCTTCGAAAAGCATCCGTTATACGAGTTATGGCAATACTCCCGAACTCCCCAGTACTGGGTGACGTCGAGGTTATCTCACCAACAACTGCATAAAAGAGATTTTCGATGTCGGCAAAACTCAGATATTCCAGAACTGCAACGATAAAATTGTGACGACAACACCTCGGAGCTCAACTCCCCGGGTCAATGCCACATAATAGACAGGAGGCACCAAGAACAATGTTCTCGTCACAAAACCATCGGAACGATTCCAAGATACCCGCGTGATCCTAAAAAAACAATTAGTGAAATTTGAGGAGAGGAAAGACAAAACATCTACGTCAGGAGACCTCACCAGAGCAACGAAGGGGCTGAGGAGTAAAAAGAATCCTACTCTCCGATATATATAATCCTAAGACTCAAAAATAGTTTTCTTCTAGACTCAACAACGGCTAACAATCAAGGGGGCTCCTATGGTCGGTCGAGGCTCTGATTACCAACTTGCCACGCCCAATATGCGATACTATCCTAAAGAGACTCGAAAGTCCCACCATGGATAGAACCGCATATTGAAACGCTTTGCAAGGTGGATATCATTACATCAACATTACATAATAGATGGGGATACATACATAAGGCATACAATGCCACACGGATACAACAATATATCATACACAATATCAACATCCGACTACGGATGAAACACAAACAGAAGCTCAAACGACATCCACCCTGCTAGCCCAGGCTGCCGACCTGGAACCTATCCCCTGATCGAAGGAGCAGAAGAAGATCTCAACGCAAACAAGCAACGCTCTTGCGTCATGATCATCGCATAACCTGTACCTGCAACTGTTGTTGTAGTAATCTGTGAGCCACGAGGACTCAGCAATCCCATTACCATGGGTATCAAGACTAGCAAAGCTTAAAGGGAAAGGAAGGGGTAAAGTGGTGAGGCTGCAGCAGTGACTAAGCATATATGGAGGCTAACATACGCAAATAAGAGCGGGAAGAGAGCAAGTGGAACGGTCGTGAAGCTAGCAATGATCAAGAAGTGATCCTGAACTCCTACTTACGTCAAACATAACCCAGAAACCGTGTTCACTTCCCGGACTCCGCCGAGAAGAGACCATCACGGCTACACACGCGGTTGATGCGTTTTAATTCGGATCTGGTGTCAAGTTATCTACAACCGGACATTAACAAATTCCCATCTGCCTATAACCGCAGGCACGGCTTTCGAAAGATTATACCCTAAAGGGGTGTCCCAACTTAGCCCATGACAAGCTCTCGCGATCAACGAAGGAATAGACCTTCTCCCAGGAAGACCCGATCAGACTCGGAATCCCGGTTTACAAGACATTTCGACAATGGTAAAACAAGACCAGCAAGACCGCCCGATGCGCCGACAATCTCGATAGGAGCTGCACATATCTCGTTCTCAGGGCAACACCGGATAAGCTAAGCGTACAGGAACCGACGTAATCCAAGTTGCCAAGGGATGGCCCCGCACGGTGCTCTAGTTTGGACCAACACTTAGACAAGCATTGGCCCGGGGGGGCTGTAATAAAGATGACCCTTGGGTTAATTACTCCCAAGGGAAATATAGGTGGTGGTGAGGCAAATGGTAAAACCAATGTTGGGACTTGCTGGAGGAGTTTTATTCAAAGTGAACTGTCAAGGGGGTCCCATAAATCACCCGACCGCGTAAGGAACGCAAAATCTGGGAACATAACACCGGTATGACGGAAACTAGGGCGGCAAGAGTGGAACAAAACACCAGGCATAAGGCCGAGCCTTCCACCCTTTACCAAATATATAGATGCATTAATAATATAAGAGATATTGTGATATCCCAACCAAAATCCTGTCCACCATGGAGCAATCTTCAACTTCACCTACAACTAACAATGCTATAAGAGGGGCTGAGCAAAGCGGTAACATAGCCAAGCAACGGTTTGCTAGGAAAGGTGTCAAAGGTTAGAGGTTCATGGCAACATGGGATGGCTCGACAAACAGATGATAGGTAGCGCAGCAAAGCGATAGAACGAAGCAACTAGCATAACAATGATAGTAGTGAGATCCAGGGTAGCGGTCATCTTGCCTGAAATTGCGCAAGGAAGAAGAACGAGTCCATGAAGAAGACAATCAGACATAGTCGAACGAATCCTCACAATCGCAATACTACCGGAACTAAGAAGCAACACCAGAAAGAAACAAACAACATGGTAAATAACCATCACATTAACATGGCATGATGCACAACCAAGTATGGTGCATGTCCGGTTTAATGAGGCATGGCATGGCAAAGTGCAACAAACAATACTACAAGTTAAGTGGAGATCAATATGCAACGAGTTGCATATTGACGAAACACCACATCAATTATTTAGTTCTCTCTCGGTTTTGTACCCAACAATATTAAATGTTATTAAACATGGCAAGGGGGTGAAACATAATGAAACTACCTATCTAGGCAAGTTTAAATGAGGCCGGAAACAACAAACAATAATTCCGGAAAATCCCCATGTGCATATTTTAGATTCGGTACTGTTCTGCCCTAAACACAATTTTATTGTTGTTAAACAGGAAAATAAAGTGCACCATGTTAAACTAGGCATTTTTCCACCCCATTTACATATAAAGTTTAATTAATTCGGAGCTACGGTTATTTAGTTATGAAATAAATCATTTTAGCATGGCATATTAGCAAATTTAAACAAACAGCAAGTTAAACATTTTTAACATAGATGAAAGTGGCATATTATTAATCTACACAATTTTCTGAGCATTTTACATATATAAATTATGTTAAACCGATGCACAGTTTGTGAGATATTAAATGCATGAAGTGCAAGGACTTTTCTGTAAAACATTAATTCCAGGATAAATAGACAAATTTGCAGAACGGAAAAAAACTACTCTAGGCCGAATCTGGAGGCTGGGCCAACAGGAGCAGGGACGCTGGAGGCTCACCATGGGCTCTTGGCCTGGTAGTGGAAAAGAGGCGGGCCGACCTGGGCCGTGGGGAGGTCCACGTGCAGCCCACACGCGGTGGCCGTGCATGTGCTCGCACGCACATGAGTGCATGCATGCAGGCACGACCATGGCGCGGGGCGGCGGCTGCGCTGGCCGGCAGGGAGGCTAGGAGGAGGCCGGGGTTGCGGGAACGGGTGCATCCGACCGGCGACTCGTCGGATCCGGTGGTGGAGACGCGGGGACGAGCGGATCTGGGAGATCGGAGCTCCGGGACGGCGGCATCCTGCGGAAGGGAGAGAGACGGTGAGGAAGGAGGAGAGCATAACGGGAGATGGCGGGGGCGGCGACCTGGGACGGCGGAGAGGGCGGCTCCGGCGATGGCTGGAGGAGGCCGGCAGCGGGATTCGCTGGGTTGCCGGCGACGACGGCGGGGCGGAAATGCTCGGGCACCGAGCTGGAGGTGCGGGGCGAGGCGGGGAGCGGGCGGTGGCGCGGGGTCGGGCCGACCCGGGCCCAGATGGGCTTGCGCGGGCCGCGCGCGGGCTCGGGTGGATGGGAGCGCTGGAGGGAGGCGCAGGGGACGCGTGGCGCCGTGGGAGAGGCCGGAGGGCGCTGGCGGGGCGAGGTGGCGCGCACGGTGGCGGCGGCGCCAAGTGGCGGCTGGGCTGTGGTCGGGCACGGAATCTGAGGAGGAGGGGCTAGGAGGTAGGGGAAGGGCTAGGAGATGCCCAAAATGGACTAGGGGGGTGTTTATATATAGTCATTTTGCTAGGGTTTGGTTTTTGGGGGGTTTTTGGAGCCCTTCGATCTCGATCGGGCGGTTCCGGATGCGAGGGGGGTTAGGTAGGAGGGTAGATGGGCTGTGTAGAAGGGTTGGGCTGAGAGGAGAGAGATGACGTGCGGCCCGGCAACTGTTTCGGAGGCCGAAACGTCCGACGAAGATACCGACAAGGGTACCGCTATATGTTTAACTGTTGGGCTAACAAACGAACTCCGAATGCGACGAAACTTGACAGGCGGCCTGTCTACACTATAATAAGACCGCATGACAAGTTGCAACCCATTCTGAGAACATTTTTATGCCACTTATAAAATAATATTTTGGAGGTGCCGCGGGCGCGTCCGAGTGTGGTCGGGCTTAGAACGGACAACGGAGAGAACCGGCGAAACACGAACGGATGCAAGTTTTACGAAACCGATGCCGATGCAATGCGCATGATGACATGAGATGAGATGCATAACAAGAACAAAATGCAAAACAACAGACAAAAACCCAACCACGAAGGAAATATCATATAGCATCTCCAGAAAAGGCAAGAGTTGGAGTTACGAATATGGAAAGTTGTATCCGGGGCGTTACACTTGTAGAGGTCCGTTCTCTCGGAATAACCCTGCCTTATTCTATCGTAAGTACAATGGAGTTCCCGAAGAAAGGATGCCGACTTCCTCATGATGACTAAAGCGAAGAAATGAAGAAACTAATGAAAGGGATCAACTTCTTTGAGAAGAGCAAACAAGAACGAGAAGATCCGTTAGGATTTCGCAACCAAATATTTTCCCCTTACTCTACCTCTTAAATCTCGCGACGAGATTTATTGTAGTGGAGGAGAATTGTGACGCCCGGATAATTAAGCTACAGTAACCCACTGCTAATGATGCCACGTCACCTTGGTTACTATTGTTAAACTCGCGTTGATTCAAGACCGTTTCAAAAGTCTAATTAAAAATTAGGTCAACGGTAAAAGTTTTCAAAAGCCAAAACTAAAATGTTCAGTTTGTGCCTAATAATGCATAGGTAACTATGGTGGAGAGACCACACTTTTGTAAAATTGTTTAAATACTCTAAAATGAATAAAACGCAGCGAGAACAATTATTTAAATGCCTTTAAACAATTACAAACTAATTTATTTTAGGTGCCAAGTTAATTTTGGTGGTGGCATATTTGTTAATACTAATTTAGTTACAACTAATGTATTTTATAAAACTAATGTATTTAAAATTTAAAATTAAAACAGAAAATAAAAGAAATAAAACAAAATCCAAAAATAAATAAAATAGGGGAGACAAAGACCCCCCTTCCCCCGCTGGACCCCTTGGCCCAACTGGGTGATGGCCCAGCCAGGCCGGCCCACGCCTCTGGCCTACATAGACTTCCCCCCACTCCCACAAACCCTAACCGGCACCCCCACTCCCCCCACTCGTTCGCCCTCTCCCTCTTCCCACCCGATCCGATCTGGATCGGGGCACGAATGCCGCCGCCGATCCCCGCGGCCACTACGCCGAAGCCCCCCTCGCCGCGACACCCTCCCGCCCCTACGCCAACCCCGGTGAACGTCGCCCCGTCGCCGTCGCCGGATCGCCTCCTCGTCCACTCTGCCTTGGCCACCTCACCGGACTGCCTCCTCCACGTCGTCGTCGTCCCCGTCGACCTCCTTGACACCTGCTGCCCCGTACCCTACAACTATGGTGAGGCCCTCGGCCTCCCCTTCCCCTCGCTCGCACTCCGTCCCGCACCGGCGCGCGACCACTGCGACTCCCGCCCACTGCCATCGACCGTTGAGCTCACCGCATCGTGGATGCCCCTGACCCCACCCCGAAGCTGCCCGCGGCCACCTGCCTCCGCGCGCGTCCACCGTCAAGCTCCCGCACGCCCTGGACCGCGCTTGGCCGCGCCCGACCGTGGCCAACAGCGCGCGCACGCACCCACGGCCGCACCCCTGCTGTCTGTCTTCGTCGCTCAGCGCGCACGCGCGCTCGGCTCCTGCCCGACCGCAGTGACCCGCGCCGACTGCACGCGTGCCCGACCTCGCCCCGGCCTCGCGTCGTCCGCCCCGACGCATCATCCCGGGGCCCCGGCACCGCCGGCATCACCACAGCCTCGCCCCGCCGTGGCCTCGCCGCTGCCACGCCAGCACCGGTCGGCGTTGCGCCGGCGTCCTCCCCTCGGCATGGCACCGATTGGCCGCACCCAGTTCGGGCGCCCACACCCGCGCGCCCGCTAGCGCCCGCTCCAGTGGCCTCCTAGGCCACTGGCATGTGAGGCCCGCCCCTGTGGAACGTTAAAAAGAATAATATTAATAATTAGTTAATTAAATAAATAAACAATTAACTTAATTAATGATGCTTATTTAACCTAATCATTTAGTTAAATAAATTAACCATGTTTAATTAACCTGAGACTATGGCGAACGGGACCCACCTGCATGGGTTGACCTAGTCAATCTTTGGTACTGCTGACATCATGCTGATGTCACACTGACATCATAATTGCAATTTCCGGATTAATTTACATATGCTAATTTCTAGAAAATGATATAAAATCTTTAAAAATTAATATAAAATAAACCGTAGCTCAGATGGAAAAACTTTCTACATGAAAGTTGCTCAGAACGACGAGACGAATCCGAATACGTAGCCCGTTCGACCGCCACACATCCCTAGCGTAGCAAACACACAACTTTCCCCCTCCGTTTCATCTGTACGAAAACGCGAAACACCGGGGATACTTTCCCGGATGTTTCCCCCCTTCACCGGTATCACCTCCTACTGCGTTAGGGCGCACCTGGCACCGTTACTTGTTATGTCATGCATCATTATGCATCTGTTTGCATTGTATTAATTGTTTCTCCCCCCTCTTCTCTCCGGTAGAATACGAGACCGACGCTGTTGCTGCCCAGTTCGACTACGGAGTTGACGACCCCTCCTTGCCAGAGCAACCAGGCAAGCCCCCCCCCCCCTTGATCACCAGATATCGCCTATTCTTCTCTCTACTGCTTGAATTAGAGTAGTATAGCATGTTACTATTTCGATTGATCCTATTCGGTTGCATAGCCTGTCATTGTTGCTACAGTTGTTGATACCTTACCCGCAATCCTAAATGCTTAGTATAGGATGCTAGTTTATCATCATTGGCCCTACATTCTTGTCAGTCTGCCTTGCTATACTATCGGGTCGTGATCACTCGGGAGGTGATCACGGGTATATACTATACATATACTATACGGATGATGACTAAAGTCGGGTCAGCTCATTGAGTACCCGCAAGTGATTCCGATGTGGGGGCTGGAAGGACAGGTGGCTCCATCCCGGTAGAGATGGGCCTGGGTTCTCGACGGCCCCCGACTGTTACTATGTGGCGGAGCGACAGGGTAGGTTGAGACCACCTAGGAGAGAGGTGGGCCTGGCCCTGGTCAGCGTTCACGGTTACTTCATAATAACACGCTTAACGAGATCTTGGTATTTGATCTGAGTCTGGCCACTGGCCTATACGCACTAACCAACTACGCGGGAACAGTTATGAGCACTCGACGTCGTGGTATCAGCCGAAGCTTTCTTGACGTCAGCGACTGAGCGGCGCGCGCCGGGTTGGACTGCGTAACACAACTTCCTTTGTAATGGAGGTTGCTAGGTCTGCTCACCGACCGCGTACGCAACGTGCAGGTGTGCAACGGGCGACGGGCCCAGACCCCTGCGTGCATAGGATTTAGACCGGTATGTTGACCTCTCTGTTGTGCCTAGGCGGGGCTGCGACGTGTTGATCTTCCGAGGCTGGGCATGACCCAGGAAAGTGTGTCCGTCCAAATGGGATCGAGCGTGTTGGGTTATGTGGTGCACCCCTACAGGGAAGTTTATCTATTCGAATAGTCGTGTCCCTCGGTAAAAGGATGACCCGGAGTTGTACCTTGACCTTATGACAACTAGAACCAGATACTTAATAAAACACACCCAGACAAGTTCCATAGACAACCCGGTGATCGCTTTTCCACAGGGCGACGAGGGGAGGATCGCCGGGTAGGATTAATCTATGCGATGCTACTTGGAGGACTTCGATCTACTCCCTTCTACATGCTGCAAGACGGAGGCTGCCAAAAGCGTAGTCTTCGATAGGACTAGCTATCCCCCTCTTATTCTGGCATTCTGCAATTCAGTCCACGATATTGCCTATTTACACATATACCCATTCATATGTAGTGTAGATCCTTGCTTGCGAGTACTTTGGATGAGTATTCACGGTTGCTTTTCTCCCCCTTTTCCCCCTTTCTTTTCTACCTGGTTATCGCAACCAGATGCTGGAGCCCAGGAGCCAGACGTTGTCACAGCCCCAGTTCAGGCCTTGCTTGTCTTTGCATTGCATCCATGCATCATGTTTAATTTTCATGAAACTTGACATGGGGATTGATCGAAGCCCTACCACCAAATGAAATTCAAATAGGTTCAACCTAAAATAATTTTCAATTAACCCAAAGTGCCTTTGCAAATGTTCATGACTTCTGATAAAGGTTAAAACCTCTACCAAAAATGATGAACATATTTCTAGGTCATTTCTAGATTTTTGAATTAAATCATATTATATTTGATTTTGGGCATTTAAATACTATAAAATATTTTAAATGCTCAAATAATCATAAACTAAAGTGTTTACTATTGGATATATTCTAAACAGTAGCCATGATTAGTTTCATGATTTTTGGAAGTGCCTAGATATTTTTAATAAAGCCCAACAGATACAGACATAATAGAAAACAGAAATAATAAATAAAGAGAGAGAGAGAGTTTTTACCAGGGCCACTTACCTGGCTGCAGCCCACCTGGCAGCCCACCTGGCAGGCCCAGCACTGTGTTGGCCCATGCCAGCCAGCTGCTTCGTCCTCGCCAGGCAGGCACAAAGGTGACGCCGACGAGCGCGAGCTCGCCACGGCGCCACCTGCTTGCCGCCCGCGCCCTGGACACCTGGGTGATCTCCACGTCGCCGCCCCGACCCCGTGGACACCTCATTCGCCCCCTGCCTCTCTCCCTCGCCATTCCCCATCTCACCGAGCGCAGCCGTCGCCGCCGACTAGAACCACCATGGCCACAGGCCCTCCCTCGCCTCGCCGACGTGTCATGGCCTCCGCCTCGACGCCCTCGTCCTCCCCATCGACTCACTCGACACCGGACGCCTCAAAGCGCCGTCACCGACCTCTTCTTCATCGCCGGCCGCCGCGGATCCCCATCGTCGACTCGTCGCCATCCGGCCTTCCCCGAGCCCGCTTCGACATCTGATGCAACCGCCGTGAGCCACCAAACCTTTTCCCCCTCTCCGTTCTCGCTCTCGTGCGCCGTAGCCGCCGCACCTTGCTCGCCCGCACGCGCCGCCGCCTGTGACCGCCGCCGACGAGCCTCCGGCCACCTAGCGGTCCGGCCGTCGTGCTCAACTGCCTTCCCGAGCCACGTAGAGCACATACGTGCCCCGCACGAGCCTCCCCGGCCACCGCAGCGTCGACCCCGAGCTCACCCGAGCTCCGGCGACCGCCATGGTCGACGCCGGCAACAACTCTGGCCACCCCAGGCCCAACCGCCGCCACCACTAGTCGAGCGCGAGCTCCAACTCCACGTAGCCGCTCTCCGCCGTCGATTAGGTCACCGGAGGAGGAAACCCGCACCTCTCCGCCGTCTCTGGCTCCGCCACCGACGAGCCGCGGTTCAACTCCGGCGAGTTGACCCGGGTTTGACCCTAGTTTGACTCCCCCAGAGCCACTGACATGCGGGCCCCGCCCGGCTAATTAAGTCAGGTTAGTATTAACTAAGCTAGGTTAGTTTAGTTAGACACTGACACTCGGGACCCACCGGTCAGTTTGACCTGGGCCGCCCGTTGGCCTGCTGACGTCACTAATACGTCATGCTGACGTAGTATTTGTTTCTGGGATTTTAATAAATCTTAAATGATTTATTAATTCCGGAAAATAGTATAAACTTCTAAAAATCATATAAAATCAACCGTAACTCCAAATGAAACAAATTATATATGAAAAATGATCAGAAAAATCCAATCTATCCATCTGTACCATTTTCATGCATGTTAGAACAACTTATAGCTGCTGTTTAGCACAAATCATATAATGGCATTTAAACCCTCACATATGGAGTTTGAATTTGAATCTTGGATTCAAACCAACTCCATTTAACTTGCTGCTAGTTGCATTAGCTCAAACCACAGCATATTGCCATGTCACACTCATGCATCATATTGTTGCATTGCATTGATTGTGTTCTTTCTCTGTTGCTGGTGTTTGTCCCCTCTCAGTAGACGTGTACCGACGATGTGATCGATGACACCGATGAAGAACTATACTATCTTCAGAAGTGCCAGGCAAGCAAACCCCCATTGTTCATTCCGATACAATCCCACTCTCTCGCTCCTGCTCTCGTTTACTGCATTAGGACAACAACGATTCAACTGTTACTTGATGCGGTAGTTGAACCCCCTTATCCTCTGCATGACCTGTCATTGCCACAGTAAATAGATGAAACCCACTAGCATGAGTAGGAGTTGTTTGAGCCCTGATGTGCCTACTCATTCATGCTTGTTGTCATGCCTGCTATTGCTTAGAGTTGTGTCAGGTCTGATTCATCGGAGATGAATTGGAATGTGGTGAATATGTCCTACTATTGAGAGCTAAGTGTGTGAACACGATTTGGTAAAGGTAGCGGTGAGAGGCCATGTAGGAGTACATGGTGGGTTGTCTCATTGCAGCCGTCCTCAGGAACTGAGTTCTGTGTTTGTGATCCATGAACAGTTACTACCACACATTGGGTTCCGGTAACTCGGCCCCTCTCGGCTTATTAATCAACTTGATCTCTGTCCAGGAGTTGCAACTAGTTTCTGGTATTTGTAGGTAGTGTTAGTAGTCTACCAAGTGGCACCCGGTACAGGTGGGCTTGGGACAGACTAGGCACAGTGGCACGGTGTACCAAGTGGCACCCGGATGGTGGGCTTGGGAACCCTGCTCACATCGTTTGGGGCCGTGAGCGACACCCCGGCCGGATCTCCTTGCGGATGGAACCCGAATAGGCGATAAACCTGGACGAGAGACTTGTGTGGTTAGTCAGGTCGTGGCCGACACCCTCGCTGGGCTTCCGCTTGAAGGTTGCCGAGTACATGTCGTGTAAATGGTGGTAAGTGGTGAGAGCGTGTGTGAAGAAGTACACCCCTGCAGGGTTAATATGATCTATTCGAATAGCCGTGTCCGCGGTAAAGGACTTCTGGGTTGCTTGTACAGTTCATAGACAAGTGAAAGTGGATACTCTAAAATACGCAAGATAAGCGTGAGTGCTATGGATGGCGTTCTTGTAGGGAGACGGAAGCGGATCCATAGTGGTGTATTGATATGGTGAATATGTGGACTCGTGTGTGCCACCTCAAAAGAGTTGCTTGCAGTCGTACTTCAGGATAGCCACCGAGTCAAGCTGGCTTGCTGCAGTTAAACCCCACCATCCCCTTTGTTGATAATGATGCATATGTAGTTAGTTCTGATGTAAGTCTTACTGGGTACATTTGTACTCACGTTGCTTAATTTATGTTTTTTGCAGAGAGACTTCAGTCTCGCTAGTAGTACCGCGTGGACTTCGGCGTTTAGCTTGTTACCTCAGCTACGATCTTGTGCCCTCGGCAGGATCTGGTAGATAGTCAGGCTTCTCAGCCTTTTCCATTTGTAGATGTCTGCACTCAGACATGTTAAGCTTCCGCTTGTGCTTGACTTGTGTGCTTTGAATGCTGGGTCATGAGACCCATGATTGTAATATCTCGCTCCTCGGAGCCTATTGAATAAAATACTTGAGTCGTAGAGTCATGTTATGATGCCATGTTGTATTTGCACATATCGAGCATATTGTGTGTATGTTATTGAAATGCTTGGTATGTGTGGGATCTGACAACCTAGTTGTTTATCCTTGGTAGCCTCTCTTATCGGGAAATGTCTCCTAGTGTTTCCACTGAGCCATGGTAGCTTGCTACTGCTCCGGAACACTTAGGCTGGCCGGCATGTGTCCTTCTTCGTTCATGTGTCTGTCCCTTCGGGGAAATGTCACGCGATGAATACCAAAGTCCTGTTAGCCCGCTACAGCTCGGTTCACCGGAGTCCTGTTAGCCCAGTGCTACAGTCTGGATTCACTCGCTGATGACCGACACGTTCAATGCTGGGTCATGGATGCCTGTCCCTGTAAGTTTGTGCCACTTTGGGTTTACGACTAGCCATGTCAGCCCGGGCTCCTTATCATATGGATGCTAGCGACACTATCATATACGTGTGCCAAAAGGCGCAAACGGTCTCGGGCAAAGGTAAGGCGACACCCGTGGGAGTACCATGCGTGAGGCCGCAAAGTGATATGAGGTGTTACATGCTAGATCGATGTGGCATTGAGTCGGGGTCCTGACAGACGCCACCGTCGACGACTACTCCTACTACACCGGGGGTGCCTACTACTACGTGCAGGCCGCTGATGACAACAGGAGTAGTTTAGGAAGATCCCAGGCAGGAGGCCTGCGCCTCTTTCGATCTGTATCCCAGTTTGTGCTAGCCTTCTTAAGGCAAACTTCTTTAACTTATGTCTGTACTCAGATATTGTTGCTTCCGCTGACTCGTCTATGATCGAGCACTTGTATTCGACCCCTCGAGGCCCCTGGCTTGTATTATGATGATTGTATGACCTTTTTTATTTGTAGAGTTGTGTTGTGATATCTTCCCGTGAGTCCTTGATCTTGATCGTACACGTTTACGTGTATGATTAGTGTACGATTGAATCGGGGGCGTCACAGTATTTTCCTCCCGCTATGATCATCACTCTTAGGAACGATATTATGAATTTTAAACAACTTGATCATGAGCATGTTGACCAATCTTGGTAAAGAATGAAATTGATGATTCGCAATTGCCCTACTCATGATTTGAATTTATGGATGATCATACAAAAATATTATGCCGGTTTGAACTTTGCTTCTAGAAATCTCTTAGATTCGGCCGTGGGAGGCATGTTTATGGAAATCACATTAGAAGATGCTACAAAACTTCTTGATAATATTATGGCTAATTATTCTCAATGGCACACCGAAAGATCTTCTAGTAAAAAAGTGCATGCTATAGAAGAAATCAATGTTTTGAGTGGAAAGATGGATGAACTTATGAAATTGTTTGCTACTAAAAATACTCCTCTTGATATCAATGATATGCCTTTGTCTACTTTGATTGAGAATAATAATGAATTTATGGATGTGAATTTTGTTGGTAGGAATAGTTTTGGAAACAATGCTTATAGAGGAAACTTTAATGCTAGACCGTTCCCTAGTAATTCCTCTAATAATTATGGAAATTCCTACAATAATTCTTATGTTAATTTTAATAAGATGCCCTCTGATTTTGAGAATAGTGTGAAATAATTTATGATCTCTCAAAAGAATTTTAATGCTTTGCTTGAAGAAAAATTTCTCAAAGTTGATGATTTGGCTAGGAACGTTGATAGACTTTCGCTTGATGTTGATTCTCTTAAACTTAGATCTTCTTCCCCTAAGCATGATATCAATGAGTCTCTCAAAGCAATGACAATTTCCATTGATGAGTGCAAGGAAAGAACCGCTAGATTGCGTGCTAAGAAAGATTGCTTTATAAAGGCGTGTTCTTCTAGTTTCCATGAAAATAATGATGAAGATCTTAAAGTTATTGGTGTGTCTCCTATTAGATCTTTGTTTTGAAATATGAATCTTGATAATTATGGGACTAGAGATGAGTCAACTTTACCTAGAAGGCGTCCCAAGAATTCAAAGTTTTTAGATCTTGATGCTAAATTTGGTAAAAGTGGGATTGGAGAGGTCATGACTTTAAATAGCATTGAACCCACTATCTTGGATTTCAAGGAATTTTATTATGATAATTGTTCTTTAGAAGGTTGTATTTCCTTGTTGCAATCCGTTGTTAATTCTCCTCATGCTTATAGTCAAAATAAAGCTTTTACCAAACATATCGTTGATGCCTTGATGCAATCTTATGATGAAAAACTTAATTTGGAAGTTTCTATACCTAGAAAACTTAATGATGAGTGGGAACCTACTATAAAGATTAGAATTAAAGATCATGAGTGTTTTGCTTTGTGTGATTTGGGTGCTAGTGTTTCCACGATTCCGAAAACTTTATGTGATATTCTAGGTTTCCAAGATCTTGATGATTGCTCTTTAAATTTGCACCTTACGGATTCCACCATTAAAAAGCCAATGGGAAGGATCAATGATGTTCTCATTGTTGCAAATAGAAATTTGGTGCCCGTAGATTTTATCGTTCTTGATATAGATTGCAATCTTTCTTGCCCTATTATTCTTGGTAGACCTTTCCTTAGAAGGATTGGAGCGATTATTGATATGAAGGAAGGGATATTAGATTCCAATTTCCGTTAAAGAAAGGTATGGAGCACTTTCCAAGAAATAAAGTAAAATTACCTTATGAATCTACCATGCGAGCTACTTATGAATTTAGTGCCAAAGATGGCACTACTTAGATCTATCTTCGCTTTTATGCCTAGCTAGGGGCGTTAAACAATAGCGCTAGTTGGGAGGCAACCCAATTTTCTTTGTGTTTTTTGTTTTTGTTCCTGTTTAGTAATAAATTTTTCATCTACCTTCTGTTTAGATGTTTTTTTATCTTTTAATTAGTGTTTGTGCCAAGTAGAACCTATAGGATAACCTATGATGATAGTTGATTTGATTCTGCTGAAAAACAGAAACTTTGCACGTATAAATTTAGTTTTGTTAAATCACAGAAACGTGTTTTTGCGTTGATTCCTTTTGATGCTGATCTATAGACAAATTTTCCAGGACTTCCTATTTTTGTAGGAGTTTTCGAGTTCCAGAAGTTTCCGTTAGTTACAGATTGCTACAGACTGTTCTATTTTTGACAGATTCTGTTTTTTCGTGTGTTGTTTGCTTATTTTGATGCATCTATGGCTAGTAAAATAGTTTATAAACCATAGAGAAGTTGGAATACAGTAGGTTTAACACCAAAATAAATAAAGAATGAGTTCATTACAGTACCTTATGTGGTGGTTTTGTTTTCTTTCACTAACGGAGCTTATAAGATTTCCTATTGAGTTTTGTGTTGTGAAGTTTTCAAGTTTTGGGTAAAGCTTTTATGGACTATGGAATAAGGAGTGGCAAGAGCCTAAGCTTGGGGATGCCCATGGCACCCCAAGATATTCAAGGATAGCCAAAAGCCTAAGCTTGGGGATGCCCCGGGAAGGCATCCCCTCTTTCGTCTTTGTTCATTGGTAACTTTACTTGGAGCTATATTTTTATTCGCCACATGATATGTGTTTTGCTTGGAGCGTTGTGTATTATATTAGTCTTTGCTTTTTAGTTTACCACAAGCATCCTTGCTGTACACACCTTTTGGGAGAAGCCCACTTGATTAGAATTAGCTAGAATACTCTATGTGCTTCACTTATATCTTTTGAGCTTGATAGTTTTTGCTCTAGTGCTTCACTTATATCTTTTAGAGCACGGCGGTGGCTTAATTTTGAAGAAATTGCTAGTCTCTCATGCTTCACTTATATTATTTTGAGAGTCTTTTAGAACAGCATGGTATTTGCTATGGTTACAAACTTGGTCCTAGAATGATGAGCATCCAAGTTGGGTATAATAAAAACTATAATAGAAAGTGAATTGGATGCTATGATCAATTTGATACTTGATAATTGTTTTGAGATATGGAGGTAGTGATATTAAAGTCATGCTAGTTGAGGTGATTATGAAAAATGCTTGTGTTGAGGTTTGTGATTCCCGTAGCATGCACGTATGGTGAACCGCTTTGTGATGAAGTTGGAGAACAATTTTATTTATTGATTGTCTTCCTTATGAGTGACGGTCGGGGACGAGCGATGGTATTTTCCTACCAATCTATCCCCCTAGGAGCATGCGCTTAGTGCTTTGTTTTTAATGACTTGTAGATTTTTGCAATAAGTACATGAGTTCTTTTGACTAATGTTGAGTCCATGGATTATACGCACCCTCACCCTTCCACCATTGCTAGCCTCTCTTGTGCCGTGCAACTTTCGCCGGTACCATACACCCACCATATACCTTCCTCAAAACAGCCACCATACCTACCTATTATGGCATTTCCATAGCCATTCCGAGATATATTGCCATGCAACTTTCCACCGTTCCGTTTATATGACACGCATTACTTTTGTCATATTGCTCTTTGCATGATCATGTAGTTGACATTGTATTTGTGGCAAGGCCACCTTCATAATTTTCATACATGTCACTCTTGATTCATTGCATATCCCGGTACACCGCCAGAGGCATTCATATAGAGTCATATCTTGTTCTAGCTTTGAGTTGTAATTCTTGAGTTGTAAATCCATAAAAGTGTGATGATCTTCATTATTAGAGCATTGTCCCAGTGAGGAAAGGATGATGGAGACTATGATTCTCCCACAAGTCGGGATGAGACTTCGGACTTTACAAAAGAAAAGAGAAAGAAAAAAAATAGAAAGGCCAAAAAAAGGAAAGGCCAAAGAAAAAAAGAAAAAAAAGGAAAAAAAGAAAAAGAAAAAAAATAAAATGAGAGAAAAAGAGAGAAGGGACAATGCTACTATCTCTTTTTCCACACTTGTGCTTCAAAGTAGCACCATGATCTTCATGATAGAGAGTCTCATATGTTGACACTTTCATATACTAGTGGGATTTTTCATTATAGAACTTGACTTGTATATTCCAATGATGGGCTTTCTCAAAATGCCCTAGGTCTTCGTGAGCAAGCAAGTTGGATGCACACCCACTTAGTTTCTTTTATTGAGCTTTCAAATATTTATAGCTCTAGTGCATCCGTTGCATGGCAATCCCTACTCACTCACATTGATATCTATTAATGGGCATCTCCATAGCCCGTTGATACGCCTAGTTGATGTGAGACTATCTTCTCCTTTTTGTCTTCTCCACAACCACCATTCTATTCCATATATAGTGCTATGTCCATGGCTCACGCTCATGTATTGCGTGAAAGTTGAAAAAGTTTGAGATTATTAAAGTATGAAACAATTTCTTGGCTTGTCATCGGGGTTGTGCATGATTAAATACTTTGTGTGATGAAGATAGAGCCACAGCCAGACTATATGATTTTGTAGGGATAACTTTCTTTGGCCATGTTATTTTGAGAAGACATGATTACTTTGATTAGTATGCTTGAAGTATCACCATTTCTTATGTCAATATGAACTTTTATTTTGTATCATTTGGATCTGAACATTCATGCCCCAATAAAGAAAATTACATTGAGAATTATGCTAGGTAGCATTACACATCAAAAGTTTTGTTTTTATCATTTACCTACTCGAGGACGAGCAGGAATTAAGCTTGGGGATGCTTGATACGTCTCCAACGTATCTATAATTTTTGATTGTTCCATGCTATTATATTACCCCTTTTGGATGTTTATGGGCTTTATTTCACTCATTTATATCATTTTTGGGACTAACCTATTAACCGAAGGCCCAGCCCATATTACTGTTTTTTTGCCTATTTTAGTATTTCGAAGAAAAGGAATATCAAACGGAGTCCAAACGGAATGAAACCTTCGGGAGCGTGATTTTTGGAACGAACATGATCCAGAGGACTTGGAGTGCAAGTCAAGAAGCGGCCGAGGCGGCCACGAGAGGGTAGGGCGCCCCTGTCTCGTGGGCCCCTTGGGCGGCCACTAGCGTACTTCTTCCTCCTATATAAGCCTACGTACCCCGAAAACATCCAGGGAGCCAACGAAACACAATTTCCACCACCATAACCTTCTGTATCCGCGAGATCTCATCTTGGAGCCTTCGCCGGCGCTCCGCCGGAGGGGGAATCGACCACGGAGGGCTTCTACATCAACACCATAGCCCCTCTGATGAGTTGTGAGTAGTTTACCATAGACCTTCGGGTCCATAGTTATTAGCTAGATGGCTTCTTCTCCCTTTTTGGATCTCAATACAATGTTCTCTCCCTCTCTTGTGGAGATCTATTCGATGTAAACTCTTTTTGCGGTGTGTTTGTCGAGATCCGATGAATTGTGGGTTTATGATCAAGTTTATCTATGAGAAATATTTGAATCTCCTCTGAACTCTTTTATGTATGATTGAGTTATCTTTGCAAGTCTCTTCGAATTATCAGTTTGGTTTGGCCTACTAGATTGATCTTTCTTGCCATGGGAGAAGTGCTTAGCTTTGGGTTCAATCTTGCGGTATCCTTACCCAGTGACAGAAAGGGTTGCAAGGCACGTATTGTATTGTTTCCATCGAGAATAAAAAGATGGGGTTTATATCATATTGCTTGAGTTTATCCCTCTACATCATGTCATCTTTCTTAAGGCGTTACTCTGTTCATATGAACTTAATACTCTAGATGCAGGCAGGAGTCAGTCGATGTGTGGAGTAATAGTAGTAGATGCAGGCAGGAGTCGGTCTACTTGTCGCGGACGTGATGCCTATATACATGATCATGCCTAGATAATCTCATAATTATTTGTTTTTCTATCAATTGCTCGACAGTAATTTGTTCACCCACCGTAATACTTATGCTATCTTGAGAGAAGCCTCTAGTGAAACCTATGGCCCCCGGGTCTATCTCTTATCATATTTGCTTCCAATCTACTTTTATTTGCATCTTTACTTTTTGCATCTATATTATAAAATACCAAAAATATATTTATCTTATCATACTATCTCTATTAGATCTCACTTTCGCAAGTGGCCGTGAAGGGATTGACAACCCCTTTATTACGTTGGTTGCGAGTTCTTTGTTTGTTTGTGTAGGTGCGTGGGACTTTTGAGGAGCCTCCTACTGGATTGATACATTGGTTCTCAAAAACTGAGGGAAATACTTACGCTACTATTGCTGCATCACCCTTTCCTCTTCAAGGAAAACCAACGCAAGCTCAAGACGTAGCAGTGGATCCTACGTGGCTTGGGGAGGTTGCTAGTGATCAAAATTTTGGTCGAAGAACCAACGACCTTTTACATATCACAGAGAAGGTCGTTAATTTCAATTTATGACCGCCAGCTTTTGACCTTTTGTTTTTGGTCAAAAAAAGGTCGCAAATGAAAAACAATGACCTTTCAGTGACCAATAGTGGTGGTCGCAAGTTGACATATTTCTTGTAGTGAAGCATCTTGAGGCGCATGCAATAATCGTCGATGGAAGAGTCATCTTGATGGCACCCAAAAATTTCTTGCTGCAAGAACACAAGGCGCTGGAGCTTGTTGTCGGTGAAGAGCGCGTTGATCTTGTTCCACACGGCACAAGCATCATCGTCCTTGGTGACAACCATGTGGAAGATGTCCTTTGAGATGGTGAGGTAGAACCATCGGATGAGTGTGGCCTCGCCGTCGACGGAACCGTCATATGCTTGGTGAGGTAGTACTCGTGGAAGACGAGGTTGAAGTAGGTCTTCCACGTGTAGTAGGAGGAGCTGGATTGATCCAGGCAGATATGAATGTGCTCATAGATATTGAGATCGCGGACGTCAGCGTTGGTGGTGAGTTCGGGTCCGGTGAAGGGGTTGGACTAGCCGGAGATTGAGGACGATGGGGAGGCCATGGGGGCTGCGAAGGGGAGGGGAAGGTGGTAGGGTTTCGGCGGCATCTGTAGGGACTGGAGGCCGAGGTGTAGGGTTATGGTTTTTGGGTGGGAGGGAGAGGGAGAGGGAGAAGTAGCAGCGACAGAGAGGGGTGGGCCGTTGCAGCGGGAGGAGATGGTGTGACCGCGACAAGAGATCGCGGAAGCGAGGAGAGGATCAACTTGCTAAACTGATACCATGTTAGATGGAAAGAAGGGATTGCATGTATCGATAATCATTGATCAGGTGCATGGTGCACATATATAGGTACAAGGAGTGCCGGCATCTACTTGTCTCTCAAGATATAAAAATATACGAGGAAGAGAGGAGATACGGCAGAGTAAATACAAAGCCCTAGTCCTATACATATATACATGTTAAGGACCTCCTCCATGGAGGACAAGGCCGTCCTGTGGACTGGGACTAGCCTAGTTCTTTTGACTGATTCTACCATAATCTTAAGAATGGTGGCTCCCTCTAAGAGCAACTCTAGCAGACCCCGCAAAATTCCGATCCGCAAAACGCGTTTGCAGTTTGACGAATATCTCCTTTGCAGGTCGAGAACGAGCGCGGACGAACAGAAACCGTAGATAAAACTGCATAATTTGAAAAAACAGTTTTGCGGGAGAAATTGCACCATAGTAGTTCATCACGTACTACATATATTTACATGATCAAACACTACAAACACTCATACTACATCAGTACTAGTAGTAGAGGGGTGGGGATCTCACGGCGGCGAGCTCGCGGCCATGGACGACGCCCTGGAGGAGCTCAATCCTCCTAGCCGGAGCTGCCGAGGTCGATGTACTTCGCCCTCTGCTTCTCGCGGATGCGCCGCCACTCGTCGTCCTTCTCCTTGGCGGCGAGGTTGGCCGCGACCGCCTGCTGGAACTCGAGGTCTTCGAGCTCCTCGTGGTGGCGCCGGCGCTCTGCCTCCTCGCGCACGCTCCGCTCGACAATGGCGGCCGCAACTGTGTCAACATTGGCGACGAAGTCCTCCGGGCCGACGACTCCGCGGCGGCCGAGCTCCTCGGGCTCCTCCTTGACGGGGATGAACTCGAAGTCCTCCGGCTCCTCCGACCACTCCCTCTTCACGGGGAGAAGGCCCGCGCCGAAAGAGGAGGAGCTCCCAACGTAGGAAGATCTCCCCGCGGAGGAGAAGGACGCGGCAGAGGACGGGGGTACGGCCGTGCCGACGGTCGTACTCGTCCGTCTCGCGGACGCGGAAGCTCGGCGGCAGCGCCGCGGTTGGTCCACTTCCTCGCCCCACGCTTCCTCGCGCCGTCCGACCGGACGCGCTCGCGCTCGGGGTCGCTGCCGCCGCCGGATCTGCTCCCGAAGCCGCGTCCAGAGCTCCACATACGACCCCACATGGCAGCTGGAGGCGGAAGGGGGTCGCCAACGGCGAGAAATGTGGAGAGGGGGTGGGGAATTGCGTAGCTCGGCGGCGGCGGAGGGATAGGTTTCAACCCGCAAATGCGCCGCGAACCCGTAGATATACTGGTCGGGGCGTGCGGTTTGCGGGCCGCGACAAATTATTTTACGGGCCGAACGAGTATGTTTTGGTTTGTTGGCCGGAAAATTGGGCCGAGCCCGCATACTCGTCAGAATTTTGCGGGTTCGCGTCTTTTGCGTGGTCTGTTAGAGTTGCTCCAAGGTTGTAAAGAAAAATAGATTTAAGATTCTGGGTGAAGTTGGGTCAGGGTCGATTCTTAAAATTCTGAGAGAATCGGCAAAAGAAAAACTGAGTGTCCTCTGTGCTCTTCCCGTGCATACCACACATTTATAAATTCTCCGTCCGTCGCTCGGTCGCTCCTCCCGGAACGAACCCAATCACGCAAGCGAAGAAGCGACCGGAGCACCACACGCACCGGCCCTCGTAATTGCCTCGATCTCCAATCATAGGCCGGCTCGAGGTGCCGCGCTATTCAACGGACCTCTCCCTTTGTTTACTACTCCCGCTCAAATCATTCGCAGTTTTCTCTCCTCCCCTCTGTTTCGAAGAATCAGACCGAGCCTAGCTTCCTAGTTGTTGTGTGGTTGGGCGGTGCTGGTGCGTTAATGGCGGTTGACCTCCTCTTCCTCCTCGCGCCTTTAAATTGCGCGGGAAGAAGCGCCAGTGGTGAGAGCCTCAGATAACCAGTTTGCTGCCCCCTCCGTTACTGCCTACCTTTGCTCCGATTGAGTCTCGCCTGGGCTCTCTGTTCCGCGTTCTGTTTCTGTCTTTGCTCCTGTCCCTTCTTCTTCCCTGACGCGGCAATGGCATCTGAGAAGCTCGTCGCGAGGAAAGGCAGGCTCAGGCAGCGCTACGACAACGAGTACCGCCTCGTCGCCGGGTGAGTATCCACTCATTGGATCATTGTATCTTTCATGTTCCAAGCCGTTCTTGCCCTGACGAGCCGTGTTCCTCTCTCGGGCGCAGGTGCGTCCCGTACCGCGTGGACAAAGATGGGCAGCTCGAGGTTCTCATGGTCTCCACAGCCAACAGGGACGATCTCGTCTTCCCCAAGGTAACACCAACTCACAGTACCATCATACATATTTCGTCGGCGACATGCATCCACGTGCTGATCGATCGATGGATTGAGTTTTTCAGGGCGGCTGGGAGGACGACGAGGACGTCTATGAGGCGGCATGCCGCGAGGCGCTGGAGGAGGCCGGAGTCAGGGGCAACATCAATGTAACTACTCTGCTCACACATATCTTTCCTTGGCATGCATCACCAACCTAGTATAGTGAGTATTTACTATCTTGATTACATGAACAGCTAATGGTGCAAGTTTAGTGCACCTCTAGGTAATTAGCTGCTTTTTTTTGGCGGGTGAGGTAATTAGCCGATTTGACCTCTAGAAATCGATTGATCTATATATGATGATATACTAAAATAAGCAGATAGCGGCGAACACGATGATGTTTGATAGGGAAAGCAACCAGCTGGGGATTTTTCTCTCTTGATAAAATCTGTCGTGGAGAATTTTTTGGATCTTACATAACAGCCAGGAGACAAGACAAGGACATGGCCGTTGACTTAGTAAAAAATTACATATTCGGTGTGACGTGGTGTAATTCTTTCACGATTATCCTTTGAGTTGTCTAGTCTGCCGGGGAGCCCTTGATTATTGTGAATCCAAATAATTGCCCTCTTTTATTCATCTTGCGCTGGCTTGTCGTCAGAAGCATTGTCCCCTGGAACAATTTTCAAGCATCGATACATGGCTCCTCCACAGATGATAGAAAAGAACACATTCAGAGATCTAGCAGATTGCTGCTATGCATGTGACGTGTCTGCTGTTTGTCCAGCACCGATCTAAACAATCAGCTCCTGTTGGTGACATGTTTGAGTTAATTATGTATTAGCATTTACATGAATTATATAGCTGTTTCTGATAGGAAATTACCACGTGTTTTCTCTCCAGAGAAACCCGCTGGGCTTGTGGGTGTTCAGGAGCAAGAGCAGACAGAGCCTGGGCCAGAGCAGCGACAGCCCGCAGGGCGCCTGCAAGGGCCACGTCTTCGCGCTGGAGGTCACCGAGGAGCTCAAGCAATGGCCGGAGCAGGAAACCCACGGAAGGCGATGGCTCTCCCCAGCGGACGCGTACGGGCTCTGCCGGTACGACTGGATGCGCGAGGCGCTGACGGCATTGCTGGACCTTTGTTCGACGGCATCGTCGCCGATCCCTGTAGCGGCGGCGGTGGCCGTGAGCACTGCGGCGCCGGAGCTGAACGAGCACTCTGGCATGTGCATAAGCATGATGCTGATGAAACCGGTGGACTCCGCGGATCGAGCGGTGGCGCTGTGCTGATCCTTGCGGCGCATGCAGATGAACTGACGACAGACTGCAGGCGAAGCTGATAAGCAGACAGAAATATCATCTGATAAGACATTTGAACATGTTCTCTTTTCGTTCTAATCAGTAATTAGTTATCGTCGTAATTACTGAGTGTCATCCGTCATGTATGATCAATTCCTGGCCTCTGTTGATTGCCAACTTGTATGATCGATCCGTGTGTTCTGTAATGTTATCAAGTCTTAGGGCCACTTGATTAAGTCGTCTTGTAAATGTTTGCTTCCGTTCCTCAAATGCATTTTCTGAGCAACAAGAATATTTGTGAATAGAGTTTTATTATTCTATCGTGGTTCAACATATTTTGTCATGTTTTTTATAGAGAAATATCAAGATAGTAGTACCCAATACGTCTAACCTCTGCAACAGTATAATGTCAAGAGGTAGTTTAGACTTATAGGTTGCACACAACCAAATTATTAAAAAGAAGAAAAAGTAATGACCTCTAAAAGTCAGGGCCAAGCAATCACCAGTGGTTGACATGTTTCATTGTGCGTGATCCGACGGTGAGTCCACCATCTGTACCAGCAGCCGACCGCTACAACTTGCTTGATATCAAGGCTTGACATTAATTGTAGAGGCGCATCAGGGAGCAACAGAATATGTTCCATGACAACCCACCCTGATTGATCAACCATCCCTGCTGTAGAGATGAAGTCTCTCAAACAAACGTTACCGAAGTTCCTGTGGCTGAATGCACCGGGAAACGCAGGTGGCGAATATCTTCAGAGTGTTGGTGGTAGATCGGGCAAGCTCCAATAGATCCTATGTGAGGCATGGAGTACGCCAAACGAACTTTAACCCTCTTTGGGTGCGGGCTTTTGGAGGTCGAGGCGAGGTGGTTATTTTGAAAAATTCAATAACCATATCTTGGAAATCCAAAAAATTCTGAAAAAAAATTTACACATTCATATGGATGTATTCTACATGTGTATAAAATCTGATGCTGAAATACATTATGGTGAGAGCTACACAAAAAATAAAATCACAAATTGAAACTGATGAGCACTGTTCACTATTAGAAATGCAGGAATTTTCTTTTTTGTGTAGCTCTCACCATAATATATATCATCCTCCAAATTGCACACATGTAGAATACATCCATATGAACATGTATGAATTGTTTTTCAGAATTTTGTGAAACTTCAAAATATGATTTATTTATTTATTTTACTTTTTCAAAGTAACCACCTCCATGAAAGTCACCTGCCATTGGCATTTTCCTATTTGTCTTCTCGCAAAAAGGAAGTAAATGAATGAGTCAGCCCGCCTCCTGGTCCAAACAAACTTGTGTTTGTTTGGTGGGCTGGGCCGTCCAAATTGACCCAATCAAGAAACCACTAAAAACAATGATGGCAATTTGGCATCCTCTATCGTTGCTAGTTTGACATAGCCTGTCTTCTATAGCAGCCACAAAACTTCACCATTACAACTTGAAAACCAATCCATCCAGTGCCATGAACCTAGAAAGAAGACAATGTATTAGGTTAATTGCAGGAGTTAGGCACGGCAAGTTAGGACCAGTGTCCCCCCGCCCCCTCCCCTGCGTCGTCCCCGTCTCGGGCGACTCGGGCAGCTCTTCAAACCCTAGCCGCCAGGGTCACCACCACGTCCCTCCCTTCCCTCCGCCGCCGCCGAAGGACGCCGCTGGGCTAAGCCTGGGGGCCGACGGCGGTGGCGGAGGCTCTCCTCCCTGGATCGCGTCGGAGGGGGTGGGGCGGGACCTCCACGCGCGTGACGGCGCAGCGGCGATCTGATCCATGGTGGTGCTCCGGCGTGCTCCGGCGGAGGCCTTGGGCGGCGGCGCGGTTACCGGTGGCGAGCCGGCGGCGGCGGCGTGAAGAGGGCGCCGTGGAGGTCCGGGCTGGCCAGATCAGGATCCTGGGGCGGCGGGTGAAGCTCTGGCTTCCCGCGGCGGCATGGCGTGGTGCAGTCCATATCCAAGGCGAATCTGCGTCAGCGATCTCGTGGTTTTGCCACGGATTTGTTCCGATCAGAGACGGTGATGAGCGTGCGGGATCGATCTCGGCGGCTCTCGCGGTTTGGCGAGGTGGGGTGGGAGTCCTCCACCCAGGCTCCAGTGGTGGCGCATTCATGCAGTGGCCGGTGTGCCAGGGCTCCTACGGTGGCACTGCTGTTGCGGTTGGTCGCCGGATCTAGGCGGCTAGATCTGGGGCTTTGAAGGCTGTCGAGACAGTGCACAGGTTGTCAGGTGGATTTCTTGGGACGGATCTGAGTGAAAACTTGGTCTTCGGTCGTTGGGCGGAGCCGGTGATGACGATGCCCTTATCATCGTTTCCTTCATGAAGGCATCATCGAGGTATAAATCCCAAACCTACCCAATACCTTCGGGGAAAACCCTAGATCAGTTGATCGGATGACGGCGGCATTCATGTGTCGTCACCCCCTTGCGGGCGGCATTCTTGGAGATGCACTCGGGCTCGAGGGACCAGCAGATGGCTTCTTCAGTGGAGCAGTGTTTCTTTCTACATATTCATGGCGGCGGCTCTTGGCGGCATGGAGCAACGGAGGCTTGGCGTCAGATGTGTGGTGATGGACACGCGCAGGAGGTCGACGCTGTCTGGCGTCATTATGGCGTCGGCGGCAGCTAGACCGGGCAAGGTCGATGCAGCAGTACAACTCTGAAGATGAATTGGTGGCAGGTGGTTGCGGCGGCCTCATACCCGGCAGGCGTCCTGGTTGAGGAGCACGCCGGACTGGTGGGTGCCCATACCCGGCAGGCGTCCTGATTGAGTCCTCCGGTCTTAGATGTTAGGTTTGGCTGCAAGGTCTGTTTGGTATTAGGCTCAGACTATCAGCTCCCCTTTATCAACTGGGTAGGAGTAGCGACATATGTTGTTTAGATGGTGGTTTTGGTCTTACTGTTGTACGACTTTGTAAGGTCTTGTGTTAATAATTAATAAAATGGCCGTATGCATCGTCCAGATGCACAGGCCGGGGGTATTCCTTCTTTTTTTAAAGGCACGGCAAGTTGGGTTTTATCACTAGTCGTTGTTTACTTAGTGTTATCATACATTTTCTTCTGCCAAAGCTTGTACATTTCATCAAAAATGACCTACTATACTGATTTCGTGCCTTAGTGCCTTACACATTTAATTCATATTTCAGAGACATCGCGTGCACCAAAAACATATGAATTCAGAAAAGGCGTATACAAACGCTCTTATATTTTTTTACCGAGGGAGTATTAAACATAGCTCGTAGCGTCTGGATATATAGGTGGCCTTGAAATGGTCCAGACTCCATAGCTTGAGAGGTAGGTTTTAGTTGGTAGGTAGCCCTCGGCACATGCCAGACGAAAACTTTGTTCAGCTTCGCCTCATCACTTCATATTTTGGATTGCTAATACTCGGAATGTAGGCTGCAGCTTTTATACTTTTCAGAGCCCTATGTGGAGAAGATGTGTCTGCTATAAACTGCAGTTTTTGTCTGTTGCTGTCCTTTCTGTACAAGATGATACATGAAAGTTTCTTCTTTCTTCTTCATTATCAAGAACGCATTGACATTCGTAACCATCTAGCTAGAGGAACACAATATTGACTTAGCCTTGAAGTTAGTTAGTTCATGCCAACAAATCTTCAGCCCCAATCGGATCATGGAGCAGAGCACCTCCACATGGCTGGGTGGGCCATAACCCACGGTATTGAACTCTCACTTTTGGTCATGAACCCTACTTGCTTAGTACTACTAGTTTTGTCCGTTGCTAGCATAATTAATCCTAGCTAGCAGGTTACACAAGGGAGGTTATGTTGTTAGGTTCTACCTAGATATAGCTAGCTATAGTAGTAGCTGGTGGATATGTCTGTGGAATGCAAAAATTCTACTCCAAATTTCGAAAATTAAACGAAACTACTATCCACTGGCCATAGAAGGTAGTCTGGGCAGGCGACCAGACCCGCACCGTTATTCACTCGTGGCATTGTCTTTTTTTTTCTTTAGTAGGTTATTGTGGTCGAAGTGAGCCTAGTTTAACTAGTTGGGAGAGTGGATGTACAAACTCAGCACCTGAGTTCAAATCCTCACGAAGACGAATTTAGGTTTCTATTTATTCTTGAGAACCAGCCTTTCTTTGTACTCATGTGATTTATCTTTTTTTGTTGAGACAGTCCGCGAGGCTTTTATTAATTGTGATCAATGTTTACATCCACAAACGAAAGATTACCAGGATTGCCTAACCAAACATGGCGGCCAACCCCCAACTTTAAAACATGCATCGCTAGCCTGTGAGCCTCGAAATTCGAGCTCCTATATTCATGCACAAAGCTACAAACTTCAAAAGTAGAACTATGCTCTATGATTTCATGTAGAATTGCTCCATAATTTGTCGGGCTTCTATTCTTAATGTCACCAACTACAATCTGACAAGCCGATGCCACATGTAGTCTCTGCAAGTTCAGATCTTCAGCAAGTTCATGTGATTTATCTAAAGGACCAGTTTGGCCGTTTGGGTATTAACCAAGATAAAAAATCCTGGTACTCATGTTTAATGGTCCTATGCATCCTTATTGGTGCAGAGGCCGGGGAAGTGAAGTTCTCCCTCATTATAAAGGATTTCACACATACTGTAGATCACCTCCTCCCGACCACCTCAGCACCGCCACCCCAGGGCGGCGCCAGGGGGATCAGATCCCAGCGTTGTCGGGCCCCACCCGATAGCGAAATATCTTGCCATTGCTGCCGCTAGTGTTGGCCGCGGTCGTGGCGGCGCCCGGTGCCAAGGCCCTGAGGCAGGAGGAGGCGGTGGCAATCACTCGAGGCGGCTGATACGTATCCAACATATCTATAATTTTTGATTGTTCATGCTATTATAGTATCAATCTTGGATGTTTTATGTAACTTTTTGTGCTATTTTATATTATTTACTGGGACTAACCTATTAACCCAGTGCCAAGTGTCAGTGTTGTTTTCTGCTTGTTGTTGGTTTTCCAGGAAATCAGTAACAAACGAAGTCCAAACGCCACGAAGTTTTTTGACGATCTTTTTCTAGACAAGAGAGACCCTAGAAGCTTCGGGAGGGGACAAGACGAGAAGTGGGGAGACGACAAGGCAACAGGGCTCGCCTAGGGGGTAGGCGCGCCCTGATGCATTATGGGCCCCATGTGGCTCCGTCTGACCTAATTTCACCCCTATAAATTCTCTAAAATCGGGAAACCAATAGAGAGCCACCCCAAACACTTTTTTCATCGCCGCAAGTTTCTATTCTTTCGCGATCCCATCTGGAGACCTTTCCTGCCGGAGGGGGAATCGATCACAAAGGTCTTCTACATCATCCTTGATGCCTTCTGATGATGCATGAGTAGTTTACCACATACCTATAGGTCCATAGCTAGTACCTAGATGGCTTCTTCTCTCTCTTTGATCTTCAATACAATGTTCTCATCGATGCTCTTGGAGTTCTATTCGATGTAGTCTTCTTTTGCGGTGTGTTTGTTGGGATCCGATGAATTGTGGGTTTATGCTCAGATTATTCATGAATATTAATTGAGTCTTTTCTGAATTCCTTTATGCATGATTATTATAGCACTGTATTTCTCTCTGATCTATCTGTTTAGTTTGGCCAACTAGATTGATTTTTCTTGCAATGGAGAGGTACCTTGTGATGGGTTCAATCTTGCGGTGCTCAATCCCAATGATAGAAGAGACATGACCCGTATTTGAATTGTTTCCATTAAGGATAAAAAATGGGGTTTATTCATATTGCTTGGGTTTACTTTGTCTACATCATGTCATCTTGCTTAAGGCGTTACTCTGTTTTTATTAAATTAATCCTCTAGAGGCATGCTAGATAGCGGTCGATGAGTGGAGTAATAGTAGTAGATGCAGGCAGGAGTCGGTCTACTTGTCTCGGACGTGATTCCTATATACATGATCATTGCCTTGAATATCATCATAACTATGCACTTTTCTATCAATTGCGCAACAGTAATTTGTTAACCCATCGTATGTTATGTGCTCGAGAGATAAGTCTCTAGTGAAAACTATGGCCCCGGGGTCTACTTTTATCATATATAAAAACACAAAAATACCTTGTTGCACTTTTATTTATTTTATTTTATTTCGCAATTTATCTATTTGGCTATCATTATGTGATTTGATCCTTGCAAATAACCGTTGAGGGGATTGACAACCCACTTGTTTGCGTTGGGTGCAAGTATTTGCTTTTTTTGTGCAGGTGCTACTAACGAGGTTCTGTGTGGTTCTCCTATTGGATTGATAACCTTGGTTCTTAACTGAGGGAAATACTTAACTCTATTGTACTGCTTCATCCTCTCCTTTTTGGGCAAATCCCAACGCAGCTCACAAGTAGAAGGAAGAATTTCGGGCACCGTTGTCGGGGAGACATCACCAAAACCTATCAAGTACCTCTGCATAAACTATCTTCTACTTGCTCTTATTCTTATTTGCCTTTTTATTTTACTTTTCCTATTGGTGTCATCTCTCCCACTTCTATTTCTTTTACAAAAACACAAAAACATTTTTATTTGCTCATTTGCTTGCTTGAAGTTGCTATCTTGTCTGAGTTTGTCATTGAGAAAAGTGTGGATGGTAAAACCCCTAAAGTAGAAATTCCCACAAATTTGGATACAAAAAAAATTGTGACGGGAAGTGGGAACATCATAGGGCAAAACACTATACAGGAATTCTTTAGTTGTACGGGGACTTTGGTTTGCAATGATATTCCTATTCTTAAAAGAACCAATAGTTACTCCAAAGCTATTTCAGCACTTGTTTTTAAACTTGAAGGAAGATTTATGCATACTCATCCCACTTTGCAAAGAATATTTGATACGTCTCCAACGTATCTATAATTTTCTATTGTTCCATGCTATTATATTATCTGTTTTGGATGTTTAATGGGCTTTAATATGCTCTTTTATATTATTTTTGGGACTAACCTATTAACCGGTGGCCTAGTGCCAGTTTCTGTTTTTTTGCCTATTTTAGAGTTGTGCAGAAAAGGAATATCAAACAGAGTCCAAACGGGATGAAACCTTCGCGAGGATCTTTCTTGGACCGAAAGCAATCCAAAAGACTTGGAGTTGAAGTCTGGGACTCCACGAGGAGTCCACGAGGCAGGAGGGTGTGCCTAGGGGGCGTAGGCGCGCCCCCCACCCTCGTGGGCCCCTTGTAGCTCCACCGACGTACTTCTTTCACCCATGTATACTCTTATACCCTAGAAGCATCAAGGGGAGCCACGCAACCACTTTTCCACTGCTGCAACCTTCTGTACCCGTGAGATCCCATCTTGGGGCCTTTTCCGACGATCTGCCAGAGGGGGAATCGATCACGGAGGGCTTCTACATCAACACCATTGCCTCTCTAATAAACCGTGAGTAGTTTACCATAGACCTTCGGGTCCATAGTAATTAGCTAGATGGCTTCTTCTCTCTCTTTGATTCTCAATACAAAGTTCTCCTCGATGTTCTTGGAGATCTATATGATGTAATACTCTTTTGCGGTGTGTTTGCCGAGATCCGATGAATTGTGGATTTATGAATAAGATTATCTATGAATATTATTTGGTTCTTCTATGAATTCTTATATGCATGATTTGATATCTTTGCAAGTCTCTTCGAATTATCGGTTTAGTTTGGCCTACTAGATTGATCTTTCTTGCAATGGGAGAAGTGCTTAGCTTTGGGTTCAATCTTCCGGTGTCCTTTCCCAGTGATAGTAGGGGCAGCAAGGCACATATTGTATTGTTGCCATCAAGGATAAAAAGATGGGGTTTATAATATATTGCTTGAGTTTATCCCTCTACATCATGTCATCTTACTTAATGCGTTACTCCGTTCTTATGAACTTAATACTCTAGATGCATGCTGGATAGCGGTCGATGTGTGGAGTAATAGTAGTAGATGCAGAATCATTTCGGTCTACTTGACATGAACATGATGCCTATGTTCATGATCATTGCCTTAGATATCTTCATACCTATGTGCTTTTCTATCAATTGCTCGGCAGTAATTTGTTCACCCACCGTAATACATGCTATCTCGAGAGAAGCCACTAGTAAAACCTATGGCCCCCGGGTCTCTTTCCTATTATATTACATCTCTTTTATTTACATCGCATCTCGTTTACTATTTTGCAATCTTTACTTTCCAATCTATACAAAAAATACCAAAAATATTTACTTTATTATCTCTATCAAATCTCACTTTTGTGAGTAACCGTGAAGGGATTGACAACCCCTTTATCGCGTTGGTTGCAAGGTTCTTGATTGTTTGTGCAGGTACTAGGTGACTTGTGTGTCGTCTCCTACTGGATTGATACCTTGGTTCTCAAAACTGAGAGAAATACTTACACTACTTTGCTGCATCACCCTTTCCTCTTCAAGGGAAAACCAACGCATGCTCAAGAGGTAGCACTGTTCTATGAGTTACCTGTTATAAACAAGCCTAAGGCCTTGTACAATGCTAGATGCTTAGAGATGTGCTTAGAAAAATAAACCGGGTTTTTTCTGAAGCACCAATGCCTATTTCTACAGGACAGACGCGTAGTTAAGCGACTACCCTATACAAATAAGCACCGGTGCTTAAGAAAAGCCTGGTTTATTTCTTCAAGCACCTCTCCTAAGCATCTTGCATTGTACAAGGCTTAAGGCTAAAAACATAGCTACTCTTATCCTCATGACTGAATTTGATTATATAGTGTGAGAGGCTTGAGAGATCTTTGATTTTTATAATATGAATCATGAACATCCTTTGATAGATGGAATTTTATATGATGAAGATTATATGATGAGATATGTGTTTTGTGATAATCATACTTTTGTTGAAAATACTAAAAAGAAAGTTCCTCCTTTACATACTATCCAAAAAAATTTAAATGGTAGTAATCAACAATATTCTAGGATTGTGAAAAGGAACCAACAAGGGTTTGAAGAAAGTAGCCTCGAGAATGCTAAGATTTTAGTAGATGATGTGTTTCCCATTGTTTTTGAAAGGCCGCCTGGTAAACACACATCCCAAGATGAAAAAAATAAAGATGACAATACTTGAAACTATGCATTACGCCTAACTAGGGGCGTAAAACAATAGCGCTTGTTGGGAGGCAACCCAATAGCTATCTTTATTTTTCTTTTTTCTTCTATATTTTTTGGTGTCCACACAATTATGCTTATGTTATGATTGTGTTTTTTGTTTTAATTAATGTTTGTGCCAAGTAAATCCTTTGGGATGATTTGGTTGGTAGTTCATCTGATTCTATGAAAAAATGAAAAAAATGCGCCTAGTAGAAGAATTTTCTAAATTCACTGGAAAGTGAGAAAATTCTTAATTTTTTACACATGATTGATATATAAATTTCCCACGTTGTCCTAACTTTTCAAAAAAATTGAGTAACATAAGTATTGTGTTTGTTAAGATCATTACAAACTATTCTGTTTTTGACAGATTTTGTTTTTCTTACATAGTTTGCTTGTTTTAATGAACCTATGGATTGTATCGGGGGGTATAATTCATGGAGAAGCTAGAATACAATAGGTATTATGCAATAATTAAATATAAATGGGTTGACAACAGTACCTAAAGTTTATGATTTGCTTGTTATACTAACGGATCTCACGAGGTTTCTGTTGAGTTTTATGTGATGAAGTTTTCAAGTTTTGGGTGAGATCACGATGGATGAAGGAATAAGGAGCGACAAGAACCTAAGCTTGGGGATGTCCAAGGCACCCCAAGGTAATATTCAAGGACAAACGAGCATCTAATCTTGGGGATTCCGTGGATGGCATCCTCTCTTTCGTCTACAATCCATCGGTATATTATTTGGAGCTATATTTTTATTCATCACATGATATGAGTTTTGATTGGAGCATCGTGTATTATACGAGTCTTTGCTTCGTTTGATTTATAGTTTTCCACAATCATCTTTGCTGCACACACCTTTTGATAGGGACACACATTTATTTGTGGTTTATTAGAATACTCTATGTGCTTCACTTATATCTTTTGAGCTAGGCAGTTGCTTTAGTGCTTAACTTATATCTTTTAGAGCACGACGATGGTTATATTTTAAAGAAATAGATGTACCTCTCATATTTCACTTATATCATTTTGAGAGTCTAACAAATAGTAATGTCAATATGCACGGGTTATGAAATTGGTCCTGATATGATAGGTATTCAAGAGGGATATAATAAAAACTTTCATGTAGATCACTAAAGATGATAAGTTTGATTCCTTGCAATAGTTTTGAGATATAGAGATGGTGATATGTGGGTTGTACTAGTGAATAATTGTGGTTTAGTAAGAATATTGGTCTTAAGGTTTGTGATTCTTAAGCACGCATGTATAGTCTCCCGCTATGCTAAGAAGTTGGGGCATGATTTATTATTGAGTGTCTTCCTTTGTGTGAAGGTCGGGGTGCACGATGGTTAACTCCTACCAACCTGCCCCCTAGGGGCATGCGTAGTAGTACTTTGCTTCAAGGTCTAATAGACTTTCACAATAAGTATGTGAGTTCTTTATGACTAATGTGAGTCCATGGATTATACTCACTCTCACATTTCCGCAATTTGCTAGCCTCTTCGGTATAGTGCATTGCCCTTTCTCACCTTGAGAGTTGGTGCAAACTTCGCCAGTGCATCCAAACCCCATGACATGATACGCTCCGTCACACACAAGTCTCCTTATATCTTTCTCAAAACAACCACCATGCCTACCTATCATGTCATTTCCATAGCCATTCCGAGATATATTGCCATGCAACTTCCACCATTCCGTTATTATGACACACATCATCATTGTCATATTGCTTTGCATGATCATATAGCTGACATAGTATTTGTGGCTCAGCCACCATTCATCATTATCATACATGTTACGCTAGTATCATTGCACATCCTGGTACACTGCCAGAGGCTTTTATATAGAGTCATATGTTTCAGTTTTATCGAGATCTAATATTGAGTTGTAAGTAAATAGAAGTGTGGCGATTGTCACATCCCTAGCTTCTGGTAATGCTCTAGGCTAGCTTCATGTGTGCATCATGTTTAAATTCTGAAATTTGAACTGAGGAATTTTGGAAGCCTCAAAAACTTAAATAAAAGAGGGGCAAGAAACCCTAAAATTGCAATCAGTAAATCCAAAATGCCCTAGAAATAGCTCTGACAATTTTGGCAAGAGTTATAAATCAAACCAAAATTTTGGGACATTTCTAAGGAATTATTGGGCTCTGATTTTAAATCAATATCTTATTTGAATTTGGAGTTATATTCATAATATATAATGAATATATTTTCAAATGACCTGAGATATTTTTGTTATGTGTGGAGAAGTCCATTAGGTGACTTAAAAATATCCAGGGAAGTTTTGGCACTGTTTTCAAATTCTGTTTGAATTAAAATTCAGTGCCAATTAAATAAAACAGAACAAAAATAGAAAACAGTAAATAAAAGAGAGAGAGAGAAGGACTTACCTGGCCTCACCCGTGCAGCCCACCAGAACCGGCCCAGCCGGCCCAGCCCGCCACCGCTACTCCCCCCCTGTCGTCTTCCTCTTGCCAGTGGGAGCAGCTGCGTGCTCGCACGCGCGCGGCCGAGGAGGCCACCTCCTCCCTGCCTGGCTGCCTCCTCCTGCCTTGGTCCCTCCCGCGACGCCACGCAGCCCCCGACCCCCTCTCACTTCTCCCTCGCTCTCTGGACCTCCCTCCCCCTCGCTCCTCTGTTTCCCCTCCCGCGACCGAATGGAGGCCGTCGCCGCCGACCAGCGCTCGCGCGGCCACAGCCACCGTCTCGTCTCCCCGACGCCTCCCAGAGCTCCGTCGGTCCTCCCTCGTCCTCCTCGTCGTCTCACACGACCAGAAGAGCCCCGGAACGCCGCCCCCGACGTTTTCCCCCTCGCCGGCCGCCGAGGATCTTCTCCATCGATTCGGCCACTCCGGCGCGCCCCCGAGCCCACTAACCCTCCCTGCAGCTCCGCGGTGAGCCCTCGACCCGATTCCCCCTCTCCCCGTGCCCCACCTTCCTCTCTAGCTAGCCCCACCACCTTGCCCGAGAATCCCTCACCGCCGGCCATGGCGCCGTCGCGGCCACAGCCGTCACCGCTTGCTTATGAGCCCGCCAACGCGCTCAGCGCATCCGAAGGAGCTCAAATCACCCAACTGCTGCTCCTCCCGTGCTCTGTGGCATAGTTCCCGTCGATAGCCGAACTCCGGCGGCCGCAAAAGAGCTCGCCGCCGTTAACTCCGGCCACCCCAGCACCAAACACCGCCACCGTTGGATGCGCCACATCGCTAGCTACTCCTAGCACCCACCCGCGCATCAAACCATGGCCGGAGCAGCGTTTCCGACGCCCTCCGCCGTTGCTGGCGTCGCCGGCAACAAGCCGCGGGTCAACTCCGGCGGGTTTTGACCCGGGGTTTGACCCCCCTGACGTGTGGGCCCAGGCGCCGGCTAGATTAGTGTTAAATTAGTTAGCGCTAATTAACCTAGCTAACTAGATAGGTCACTGACATGCAGGCCCCGCCCGGCTAACTAAGTTAGTTAGGGCTAACTAACCTGGTTAGTTGACTGGGTCACTGACCAGTGGACCCCACTGGTCAGGTTTGACCTGAATCTGCCCCGTTGACCTGATGACGTCAAGGTGATGTCATGCTGACGCATTAAATGATTTTCTGGAATTAAAATAAATCAGAAAATCCAGAAAATTATATAAACTTCAATAAATCATAGAAAATTAACCGTAACTCCAAATTAAATAATTTATATATGAAAAATTATCAGAAAAATTCAAGGAATCCATCTGTACCATTTTCATGCATGTTAGAACAACTTATAGCTGCTGTTTAGCACAAATCAATTAAATGGCATTTGAATAATCACATATGGAGTTTAAATTTGAATCTTGTATTCAAACCAACTTCATTTAATCTGTTGCTAGTTGCATTAGCTCAAAACACATTCATTTTGCCATGTTATGATCATGCATCATATTGTGCATCGCATTGATTGTGTTCCCTTCTATGTTGCCGGTATTTGTCCCCTCTCGATAGACGTGATACCGGTGATGTGATCGTTGACACTGATGAAGACTCAATGTTATCTTCAGAAGTGCCAGGCAAGCAAAACCCCCTTGTTCATTCCGATAAAATCCCACTCTCTCGCTCCTGCTCTCTTTTACTGCATTAGGACAACATCGATTCATCTGTTACTTGCTGCGGTAGCTGAACCCCTTTATCCTCTGCATGACCTGTCATTCCACAGTAACTAGATGAAACCCACTAGCATGAGTAGGAGTTGTTTGAGCCCTGATGTGCCTACTCATTCATGCTTGTTTGTCATGCCTGCTACTGCTTAGAGTTGAGTCAGGTCTGATTCATCGGGGATGAATCAGAGGCGTGTGAACATGTCCTACTGTGTGTGAGCTAAGTGTGTGAATACGATTTGGTAAAGGTAGCGGTGAGAGGCCATGTAGGAGTACATGGTGGGTTGTCTCATTGCAGCCGTCCTCAGGAACTGAGTTCTGCGTTTGTGATCCATGATTCAGCTACTACCATACATTGGGCCCTGAAATATGACCCCGCTCGACTTCTTATTCACCCTCGTCCTCTGTCCAGGAGTTGCAAGTAGTTTCTGGTGTTTGTAGTACGCTGGAGGCCGTGGACAGCGCTAACCGTAGGGGTGGGCTGTGATGCGGTAGGCACGTGGCCGGGTAAACTGGGCGCCCGTTTGGTGTCACGGAACCCTGTTCACATCGTTTGGGGCTGTGAGCGAAACTCCGGCCGGATCTCCTCATGGATGGAACCCGAATAGGCGATAAACCTGGACTAGAGACTTGAGTGTTTAGGTAGGTCGTGGTCTACACCCACGTCGACTTTCGCTTGAAGTCTGCCGAGCACATGTCGTGTGCAGACGCTAAGTGGTGGAAACATGTATGAAGAAGTACACCCCTGCAGGGTTAACATCATCTATTCGAATAGCCGTGTCCGCGGTAAAGGACTTCTGGGTTGCTTATATCAGTTCATAGACAAGTGAAAGTGGATACTTTAAAATACGCAAGATAAGCGTGAGTGCTATGGATGGCGTTCTCGTAGGGAGACGGGAGCGGATCCATAGTGGTGTATTGATATGGTGAATATGTGGACTCGTGTGCGCCACCTCAAAAGAGTCGCTTGCAGTCGTAGTTTAGGATAGCCACCGAGTCAAAGCTGGCTTGCTGCAGTCAAACTCCACCATCCCCTTTGTTGATAATGATGCATGTGTAGATAGATCTGATGTAAGTCTTGCTGGGTACATTTGTACTCACGTTTGCCTATTTTATGTTTTTGCAGAGAGACTTCAGTCTCGCTAGTAGTTTCGCGTGGACTTCGACGTTTAGCTTGATACCTCAGCTACGATCTTGTGCCCTCGGCAGGATCTGATAGATAGTCAGGCTTCTCAGCCTTTTCATTTATAGATGTCTGTACTCAGACATGATAGCTTCCGCTTGTGCTTTGACTTGTATGCTCTGATTGTTGGGTCATGAGACCCATGTTTGTAATGTCTCGCTCCTCGGAGCCTATTGAATAAACTACTTGAGTCGTAGAGTCATGTTGTGATGCCATGTTGTATCTGCACATATCGAGCATATTGTGTGTATGCTATTGAAATGCTTGGTATGTGTGGGATCTGACCATCTAGTTGTTTATCTTTAGTAGCCTCTCTTACCGGGAAATGTCTCCTAGTGTTTCCACCGAGCCATGGTAGCTTGCTACTGCTCCGGAACACTTAGGCTGGCCGGCATGTGTCCTTCTTCGTTCCTGTGTCTGTCCCTTCGGGGAAATGTCACGCGATGAATACCGGAGTCCTGTTAGCCCGCTACAGCCCGGTTCACCGGAGTCCTGCTAGCCCAGTGCTACAGCCTGGGTTCACTCGTTGATGACCGACACGTTCGATGCTGGGTCATGGATGCCTGTCCCTGTAAGTTTGTGCCACTTTGGGTTTACGACTAGCCATGTCAGCCCGGGCTCCTTATCATATGGATGCTAGCGACACTGTCATATACGTGTGCCAAAAGGCGCAAACGGTCCCGGGCAAAGGTAAGGCGACACCCGTGGGGATACCGTGCGTGAGGCCGCAAAGTGATATGAGGTGTTACATGCTAGATCGATGTGGCATTGAGTCGGGGTCCTGACAGCGTTGGTATCAGAGCTTGACTGCCTGTAGGATTACCAAGCCAAACTGGTCGAAGTTGAGTCTAGAAATGCTTTAGTTATATAAGGGAATTGATTGTGGGATGGAACGTAAGGCTCTTTTTACTCCTTTACCTCATGCCCTTCTGATCTGAGTCATCTTATCTTTCCTACGGGGATTAAGAACTAGGCTATCTCTTCTTCCCATCAGGATCACGTGTTACTAATCAGTAGACTTATAAGTTTGTTGGATTTAAGCCTCAGTTCAGTTTCTACCTCTGTATGTTAATTATTGATCTCGAAACCTTGATATTGTGCTTCTGAGTGGTTATGCCACCATTTTTGTGAATATCTCAAATCTTTCTGAGCATTTACAGCCGTTATGCTGTCCGAGTCATCCCAGGTTTCTAAGTAGTCTGATGCATTTGTAAATTCCTTCCTCCCGCTTCGATGTTCCTTTGGGCCAGATTAACCACACTAATCGGTGTGTTGAGGTAATTATTACCTCGACATATATGTTGGAATTATTATTATGACCCTAAGTGCTTAGAGGATCATCTAGTAATTTAGCCATGATTTGTGTTCCCAGTGTGATGATTCTGACCATCATTCTCGAAAGCATCCCGTGATGCTACTTAGTAATAGGTATTCTGTTCCTGGGTTCTTGAACCCGAGATCACTCTACCTACTTCATGTTGATAGTAATTGCTAGTGCCTTTAGGATATTAGTAACCTTTGCGATAGTCCTTGAAGTCCGTGGTATCTTCTTCTTCCAAATACCATGAACTACTTATGGCAGAAGTTCCTCATTGAACTGAAATATCACAACAGGATTATTCTTGATGAGATCTCCATTATATATTGTGGCTCTGCCAGTTCTACCTTTCTGCATGGGTTATCTGGAAGAAATATGTTGAACTTCGTTCGACATGCTAATCCATGCATCCACAACTCAGAAAATCATATGTTCCTTTGGGTTGTCCCTCTTTAGTTGTCTTCTGACCCTCGTCTATCAATTGATAGTCAAGATTATGTGTGCATTCGTGTTATCGATGCTTATTATTCTTGTGGTCCGTCGAGCCATTCTATTCTGGAATGACTAGGAGAAACAAACTCCAGTACCTCATCCATATCTAGGATTGGGTCAAAGTAGTTGTACTCTGCAGATCAAGTTGCTAACCCAGCTTTTGTTCTGCTCTACCTTGAAGTATTACCGTCTTTATGTCAGGATTTTCATGAGGATTGCACCGGCTCTTGTGAATTCTTGATGTAGTGATACTTCTCGCCATCATTATTCATCCCTCGTTTCCGTGTTATTATAACCGGAATGCCGGCAAGTAAATCGTGGTGTGTGAAATCAATACTCCTAGCAACTCCGTTGCTTGGTAGTAAATGGGCAATAATTTCATTCTTAGCGTGTTGGTTTTTGAATCATCACCCTAAGGTTGATCGTGCTACCTAGTCCATTTTCCTGGTGCACCCCTCGATTGATGAGTTAGGATTTTGTCAAGTCCTCGCTCATTTGATCATATCATCTTGTCCTGAAAAGAAAGATTGCTCTCGAGCTTAGTAACATACCGGTGGTTCGTGATTTTCCGAATATCTTCTCGGAAGTATTACCAGGTTGTCCCCTGACTGTTATGTTGAGCTCGTGATCAAGTTGGTTTCTTGTGAACCACCTTCTCTCCAAAAATCGGTGTTAGATATCCCTGAGCTAGTTGGTTAAGCTAGACAACAACTTGGAGAGTTGGAAGATAAAAGCTTGCCTGACTTAGTTCGTTCCAAAGGGATATTCTTGTGTAGGGTGTGCTGAAGAAAGATGATATCTTCATCGATTGGTCCTTGTGATCAGTTGCTGGACCTATTGTCTTATCAATCCTTTGATTTGAGTGTGGGCTATTGTCAAATCAAATCAGTACCAACGATGCTCGTAATGTTGTCTTATTCGTGGATTTTCCTCGAGCATACACCATTATATCTTTTGGTCTGACCAATGCTATCACCGTGTTCACTTAACTATGGAATTCCTTTTAAAAGGGAACCTGGATGGATTGTTGTTGAGCCCATCGACAACATCCTTATCTTCTCCATGATTCTGTTGGACATTAAGCTAGTGTTGGAAACTTTGTAAACAATGCCTTCGAGATTCGTCTCTAAGGTATATGTTTGGATGAAAGAAGTGACTCCCTTTGATTCACGTGCATTTGATGTAAGTTGCCGTCGTGAATTCGAGAAAGTCAATGTTGCTTCCTCTGGAATCATCCCAAATCAGTCATGCACACGTGCGAAGTATTCTGTAGTCTGGAGGCTTGCAACCTTCATTCTATATGTGTCCCTAGCACACTAAGCCACTGACTGATTTGTTCAGGAAAAGGAGTTAAGTGTTAATCCATGGTAATGCACAGGACTCTGATATCCCCGGTGATGGTTCCCACCTGAACTCGGTAGTGTTTTATTATAAGACTACCACGTGGTCATGTTTGTCTGGGACAGCGTGTTCACATGTTTGTAGCAGAACCAGCTCATGTTTTGGAGCTTGCTATCGTAGTTCATCTCCCGAGAATCCCGCAACGTCATCTCGTCGATTTGTGTTGCAAACTTTCATTTTTCTTCCTAGACTCGATGAGTCTGGAATATCCTGACACCAACCAGATCTGAATCTCAGGCAGATATGATGGTTTGGAACATTTCCCAAGAACTATAATATCGGTCCCTCGAAAACCGGTAAAGTGGATGTCGTGGCCAACACACCCAGCCGGAAGACCTGTTATTATAATATCTTGATTGAGGAAGTTGGCCACCTCCCCATAGGGATTTCGTAGGATTTACTCCCTAGTTGCCCCTATGGATTTTGAGATCCCGAAGTCCGACCTTTTTACTTGATGTTCTAGATAACAAACCATATCTATGAATGGGTTACGCTAGCACATCAAGGAGAACATTAGAAGTGGAGTGCTAAATGTCTCTCGGTCGATCGTCCAGATTTTGTTCCTTGGCTCGCTAAGATGAAATCTGAGAAAGTGTTATCCTCCATCACCATTCATCATGGTAGTAAGTTGTGTTACCGGACCCTTGACACGGATGTTGGTAAAACCTTGATGATTATGGAATTGCTCAAGTTCTTGAGAGCACGCGCAAGTGCTAGGTTTAATCATCGGCATTAACTGTATAGCGCTCTCAGTTTCCTCGGCAATGCTATAACCGTTCCAATAGTGGAATAACTCTCTATTGTTGAGCCTCTCCCCAGTTACTAGAATCATTCCTAGCATTTGCATTTTGTTCCTAGCTTGCACCGCCAATGTGCCATTCTACCATGGTTCTCTTCCATTTCCGGTGATAAGCAAATTCATCCATTACGTTGTCTTCAACAAGGTAATCCACATCATCCAAGTCCGAGTATGCCATTCTACCGACCCCCTCCAAACGATCGCTCGAGAATTGCCTTAGGCTGGTTTAAGGAGTTTCAATGATCTTTGAATCAAAAGTAATTCTTTTTGCCACTTAAGGGGATATCTCTACGAGTCACCTTCCCTAAGGTGTATCGTTGTGGTATCATGGCAACTCAACTCCTCGCTACGTTGACAACCGATTACCACCTTCTTAAGTGTGGAATTGTTGTCCACCTAGTGAACCTTCGTCATCCCTTTCTTTCCACCCCTCTTGATGTGTATCTCGTGTCTCAACCCGAGAGATGGTCCTATGTCTCATTCCGTGAGTTGTTCGATCTTCAAGAAGATCGACCCTTCTAGAGTCTCCTTCTTCCCTCCATGTCATGTTGGCAGGATTTCTCAGAGCAAAACAACAAGACAAAGATGGTGTTCAAATCAACGTTCCTATGAAGTGCAACCTGGATCGTGAAGATTGTACTAGTTGCGTTCCCCCTTCACCTTACCCTACGCTTGAATCTCGGGACGAGATTTTTGTTTAGTGGGGGTGAGTTGTCACATCCCTAGCTTCTGGTAATGCTCTAGGCTAGCTTCATGTGTGCATCATGTTTAAATTCTGAAATTTGAACTGAGGAATTTTGGAAGCCTCAAAAACTTAAATAAAAGAGGGGCAAGAAACCCTAAAATTGCAATCAGTAAATCCAAAATGCCCTAGAAATAGCTCTGACAATTTTGGCAAGAGTTATAAATCAAACCAAAATTTTGGGACATTTCTAAGGAATTATTGGGCTCTGATTTTAAATCAATATCTTATTTGAATTTGGAGTTATATTCATAATATATAATGAATATATTTTCAAATGACCTGAGATATTTTTGTTATGTGTGGAGAAGTCCATTAGGTGACTTAAAAATATCCAGGGAAGTTTTGGCACTGTTTTCAAATTCTGTTTGAATTAAAATTCAGTGCCAATTAAATAAAACAGAACAAAAATAGAAAACAGTAAATAAAAGAGAGAGAGAGAAGGACTTACCTGGCCTCACCCGTGCAGCCCACCAGAACCGGCCCAGCCGGCCCAGCCCGCCACCGCTACTCCCCCCCCCCCTGTCGTCTTCCTCTTGCCAGTGGGAGCAGCTGCGTGCTCGCACGCGCGCGGCCGAGGAGGCCACCTCCTCCCTGCCTGGCTGCCTCCTCCTGCCCTGGTCCCTCCCGCGACGCCACGCAGCCCCCGACCCCCTCTCACTTCTCCCTCGCTCTCTGGACCTCCCTCCCCCTCGCTCCTCTGTTTCCCCTCCCGCGACCGAATGGAGGCCGTCGCCGCCGACCAGCGCTCGCGCGGCCACAGCCACCGTCTCGTCTCCCCGACGCCTCCCAGAGCTCCGCCGGTCCTCCCTCGTCCTCCTCGTCGTCTCACGCGACCAGAAGAGCCCCGGAACGCCGCCCCCGACGTTTTCCCCCTCGCCGGCCGCCGAGGATCTTCTCCGTCGATTCGGCCACTCCGGCGCGCCCCCGAGCCCACTAACCCTCCCTGCAGCTCCGCGGTGAGCCCTCGACCCGATTCCCCCTCTCCCCGTGCCCCACCTCCCTCTCTAGCTAGCCCCACCAACCTTGCCCGAGAATCCCTCGCCGCCGGCCATGGCGCCGTCGCGGCCACAGCCGTCACCGCTTGCTTATGAGCCCGCCAACGCGCTCAGCGCATCCGAAGGAGCTCAAATCACCCAACTGCTGCTCCTCCCGTGCTCTGTGGCATAGTTCCCGTCGATAGCCGAACTCCGGCGGCCGCAAAAGAGCTCGCCGCCGTTAACTCCGGCCACCCCAGCACCAAACACCGCCACCGTTGGATGCGCCACATCGCTAGCTACTCGTAGCACCCACCCGCGCATCAAACCGTGGCCGGAGCAGCGTTTCCGACGCCCTCCGCCGTTGCTGGCGTCGCCGGCGACAAGCCGCGGGTCAACTCCGGCGGGTTTTGACCCGGGGTTTGACCCCCCTGACGTGTGGGCCCAGGCGCCGGCTAGATTAGTGTTAAATTAGTTAGCGCTAATTAACCTAGCTAACTAGATAGGTCACTGACATGCGGGCCCCGCCCGGCTAACTAAGTTAGTTAGGGCTAACTAACCTGGTTAGTTGACTGGGTCACTGACCAGTGGACCCCACTGGTCAGGTTTGACCTGAATCTGCCCCGTTGACCTGATGACGTCAAGGTGATGTCATGCTGACGCATTAAATGATTTTCTGGAATTAAAATAAATCAGAAAATCCAGAAAATTATATAAACTTCAATAAATCATAGAAAATTAACCGTAACTCCAAATTAAATAATTTATATATGAAAAATTATCAGAAAAATTCAAGGAATCCATCTGTACCATTTTCATGCATGTTAGAACAACTTATAGCTGCTGTTTAGCACAAATCAATTAAATGGCATTTGAATAATCACATATGGAGTTTAAATTTGAATCTTGTATTCAAACCAACTTCATTTAATCTGTTGCTAGTTGCATTAGCTCAAAACACATTCATTTTGCCATGTTATGATCATGCATCATATTGTGCATCGCATTGATTGTGTTCCCTTCTATGTTGCCGGTATTTGTCCCCTCTCGATAGACGTGATACCGGTGATGTGATCGTTGACACTGATGAAGACTCAATGTTATCTTCAGAAGTGCCAGGCAAGCAAAACCCCCTTGTTCATTCCGATAAAATCCCACTCTCTCGCTCCTGCTCTCTTTTACTGCATTAGGACAACATCGATTCATCTGTTACTTGCTGCGGTAGCTGAACCCCTTTATCCTCTGCATGACCTGTCATTCCACAGTAACTAGATGAAACCCACTAGCATGAGTAGGAGTTGTTTGAGCCCTGATGTGCCTACTCATTCATGCTTGTTTGTCATGCCTGCTACTGCTTAGAGTTGAGTCAGGTCTGATTCATCGGGGATGAATCAGAGGCGTGTGAACATGTCCTACTGTGTGTGAGCTAAGTGTGTGAATACGATTTGGTAAAGGTAGCGGTGAGAGGCCATGTAGGAGTACATGGTGGGTTGTCTCATTGCAGCCGTCCTCAGGAACTGAGTTCTGCGTTTGTGATCCATGATTCAGCTACTACCATACATTGGGCCCTGAAATATGACCCCGCTCGACTTCTTATTCACCCTCGTCCTCTGTCCAGGAGTTGCAAGTAGTTTCTGGTGTTTGTAGTACGCTGGAGGCCGTGGACAGCGCTGACCGTAGGGGTGGGCTGTGATGCGGTAGGCACGTGGCCGGGTAAACCGGGCGCCCGTTTGGTGTCACGGAACCCTGTTCACATCGTTTGGGGCTGTGAGCGAAACTCCGGCCAGATCTCCTCATGGATGGAACCCGAATAGGCGATAAACCTGGACTAGAGACTTGAGTGTTTAGGTAGGTCGTGGTCTACACCCACGTCGGCTTTCGCTTGAAGTCTGCCGAGCACATGTCGTGTGCAGACGCTAAGTGGTGGAAACATGTATGAAGAAGTACACCCCTGCAGGGTTAACATCATCTATTCGAATAGCCGTGTCCGCGGTAAAGGACTTCTGGGTTGCTTATATCAGTTCATAGACAAGTGAAAGTGGATACTTTAAAATACGCAAGATAAGCGTGAGTGCTATGGATGGCGTTCTCGTAGGGAGACGGGAGCGGATCCATAGTGGTGTATTGATATGGTGAATATGTGGACTCGTGTGCGCCACCTCAAAAGAGTCGCTTGCAGTCGTAGTTTAGGATAGCCACCGAGTCAAAGCTGGCTTGCTGCAGTCAAACTCCACCATCCCCTTTGTTGATAATGATGCATGTGTAGATAGATCTGATGTAAGTCTTGCTGGGTACATTTGTACTCACGTTTGCCTATTTTATGTTTTTGCAGAGAGACTTCAGTCTCGCTAGTAGTTTCGCGTGGACTTCGACGTTTAGCTTGATACCTCAGCTACGATCTTGTGCCCTCGGCAGGATCTGATAGATAGTCAGGCTTCTCAGCCTTTTCATTTATAGATGTCTGTACTCAGACATGATAGCTTCCGCTTGTGCTTTGACTTGTATGCTCTGATTGTTGGGTCATGAGACCCATGTTTGTAATGTCTCGCTCCTCGGAGCCTATTGAATAAACTACTTGAGTCGTAGAGTCATGTTGTGATGCCATGTTGTATCTGCACATATCGAGCATATTGTGTGTATGCTATTGAAATGCTTGGTATGTGTGGGATCTGACCATCTAGTTGTTTATCTTTAGTAGCCTCTCTTACTGGGAAATGTCTCCTAGTGTTTCCACCGAGCCATGGTAGCTTGCTACTGCTCCGGAACACTTAGGCTGGCCGGCATGTGTCCTTCTTCGTTCCTGTGTCTGTCCCTTCGGGGAAATGTCACGCGATGAATACCGGAGTCCTGTTAGCCCGCTACAGTCCGGTTCACCGGAGTCCTGCTAGCCTAGTGCTACAGCCTGGGTTCACTCGTTGATGACCGACACGTTCGATGCTGGGTCATGGATGCCTGTCCCTGTAAGTTTGTGCCACTTTGGGTTTACGACTAGCCATGTCAGCCCGGGCTCCTTATCATATGGATGCTAGCGACACTGTCATATACGTGTGCCAAAAGGCGCAAACGGTCCCGGGCAAAGGTAAGGCGACACCCGTGGGGATACCGTGCGTGAGGCCGCAAAGTGATATGAGGTGTTACATGCTAGATCGATGTGGCATTGAGTCGGGGTCCTGACAGCGTTGGTATCAGAGCTTGACTGCCTGTAGGATTACCAAGCCAAACTGGTCGAAGTTGAGTCTAGAAATGCTTTAGTTATATAAGGGAATTGATTGTGGGATGGAACGTAAGGCTCTTTTTACTCCTTTACCTCATGCCCTTCTGATCTGAGTCATCTTATCTTTCCTACGGGGATTAAGAACTAGGCTATCTCTTCTTCCCATCAGGATCACGTGTTACTAATCAGTAGACTTATAAGTTTGTTGGATTTAAGCCTTAGTTCAGTTTCTACCTCTGTATGTTAATTATTGATCTCGAAACCTTGATATTGTGCTTCTGAGTGGTTATGCCACCATTTTTGTGAATGTCTCAAATCTTTCTGAGCATTTACAGCCGTTATGCTGTCCGAGTCATCCCAGGTTTCTAAGTAGTCTGATGCATTTGTAAATTCCTTCCTCCCGCTTCGATGTTCCTTTGGGCCAGATTAACCACACTAATCGGTGTGTTGAGGTAATTATTACCTCGACATATATGTTGGAATTATTATTATGACCCTAAGTGCTTAGAGGATCATCTAGTAATTTAGCCATGATTTGTGTTCCCAGTGTGATGATTCTGACCATCATTCTCGAAAGCATCCCGTGATGCTACTTAGTAATAGGTATTCTGTTCCTGGGTTCTTGAACCCGAGATCACTCTACCTACTTCATGTTGATAGTAATTGCTAGTGCCTTTAGGATATTAGTAACCTTTGCGATAGTCCTTGAAGTCCGTGGTATCTTCTTCTTCCAAATACCATGAACTACTTATGGCAGAAGTTCCTCGTTGAACTGAAATATCACAACAGGATTATTCTTGATGAGATCTCCATTATATATTGTGGCTCTGCCAGTTCTACCTTTCTGCATGGGTTATCCGGAAGAAATATGTTGAACTTCATTCGACATGCTAATCCATGCATCCACAACTCAGAAAATCATATGTTCCTTTGGGTTGTCCCTCTTTAGTTGTCTTCTGACCCTCGTCTATCAATTGATAGTCAAGATTATGTGTGCATTCGTGTTATCGATGCTTATTATTCTTGTGGTCCGTCGAGCCATTCTATTCTGGAATGACTAGGAGAAACAAACTCCAGTACCTCATCCATATCTAGGATTGGGTCAAAGTAGTTGTACTCTGCAGATCAAGTTGCTAACCCAGCTTTTGTTCTGCTCTACCTTGAAGTATTACCGTCTTTATGTCAGGATTTTCATGAGGATTGCACCGGCTCTTGTGAATTCTTGATGTAGTGATACTTCTCGCCATCATTATTCATCCCTCGTTTCCGTGTTATTATAACCGGAATGCCGGCAAGTAAATCGTGGTGTGTGAAATCAATACTCCTAGCAACTCCGTTGCTTGGTAGTAAATGGGCAATAATTTCATTCTTAGCGTGTTGGTTTTTGAATCATCACCCTAAGGTTGATCGTGCTACCTAGTCCATTTTCCTGGTGCACCCCTCGATTGATGAGTTAGGATTTTGTCAAGTCCTCGCTCATTTGATCATATCATCTTGTCCTGAAAAGAAAGATTGCTCTCGATCTTAGTAACATACCGGTGGTTCGTGATTTTCCGAATATCTTCTCGGAAGTATTACCAGGTTGTCCCCTGACTGTTATGTTGAGCTCGTGATCAAGTTGGTTTCTTGTGAACCACCTTCTCTCCAAAAATCGGTGTTAGATATCCCTGAGCTAGTTGGTTAAGCTAGACAACAACTTGGAGAGTTGGAAGATAAAAGCTTGCCTGACTTAGTTCGTTCCAAAGGGATATTCTTGTGTAGGGTGTGCTGAAGAAAGATGATATCTTCATCGATTGGTCCTTGTGATCAGTTGCTGGACCTATTGTCTTATCAATCCTTTGATTTGAGTGTGGGCTATTGTCAAATCAAATCAGTACCAACGATGCTCGTAATGTTGTCTTATTCGTGGATTTTCCTCGAGCATACACCATTATATCTATTGGTCTGACCAATGCTATCACCGTGTTCACTTAACTATGGAATTCCTTTTAAAAGGGAACCTGGATGAATTGTTGTTGAGCCCATCGACAACATCCTTATCTTCTCCATGATTCTATTGGACATTAAGCTAGTGTTGGAAACTTTGTAAACAATGCCTTCGAGATTCGTCTCTAAGGTATATGTTTGGATGAAAGAAGTGACTCCCTTTGATTCACGTGCATTTGATGTAAGTTGCCGTCGTGAATTCGAGAAAGTCAATGTTGCTTCCTCTGGAATCATCCCAAATCAGTCATGCACACGTGCGAAGTATTCTGTAGTCTGGAGGCTTGCAACCTTCATTCTATATGTGTCCCTAGCACACTAAGCCACTGACTGATTTGTTCAGGAAAAGGAGTTAAGTGTTAATCCATGGTAATGCACAGGACTCTGATATCCCCGGTGATGGTTCCCACCTGAACTCGGTAGTGTTTTATTATAAGACTACCACGTGGTCATGTTTGTCTGGGACAGCGTGTTCACATGTTTGTAGCAGAACCAGCTCATGTTTTGGAGCTTGCTATCGTAGTTCATCTCCCGAGAATCCCGCAACGTCATCTCGTCGATTTGTGTTGCAAACTTTCATTTTTCTTCCTAGACTCGATGAGTCTGGAATATCCTGACACCAACCAGATCTGAATCTCAGGCAGATATGATGGTTTGGAACATTTCCCAAGAACTATAATATCGGTCCCTCGAAAACCGGTAAAGTGGATGTCGTGGCCAACACACCCAGCCGGAAGACCTGTTATTATAATATCTTGATTGAGGAAGTTGGCCACCTCCCCATAGGGATTTCGTAGGATTTACTCCCTAGTTGCCCCTATGGATTTTGAGATCCCGAAGTCCGACCTTTTTACTTGATGTTCTAGATAACAAACCATATCTATGAATGGGTTACGCTAGCACATCAAGGAGAACATTAGAAGTGGAGTGCTAAATGTCTCTCGGTCGATCGTCCAGATTTTGTTCCTTGGCTCGCTAAGATGAAATCTGAGAAAGTGTTATCCTCCATCACCATTCATCATGGTAGTAAGTTGTGTTACCGGACCCTTGACACGGATGTTGGTAAAACCTTGATGATTATGGAATTGCTCAAGTTCTTGAGAGCACGCGCAAGTGCTAGGTTTAATCATCGGCATTAACTGTATAGCGCTCTCAGTTTCCTCGGCAATGCTATAACCGTTCCAATAGTGGAATAACTCTCTATTGTTGAGCCTCTCCCCAGTTACTAGAATCATTCCTAGCATTTGCATTTTGTTCCTAGCTTGCACCGCCAATGTGCCATTCTACCATGGTTCTCTTCCATTTCCGGTGATAAGCAAATTCATCCATTACGTTGTCTTCAACAAGGTAATCCACATCATCCAAGTCCAAGTATGCCATTCTACCGACCCCCTCCAAACGATCGCTCGAGAATTGCCTTAGGCTGGTTTAAGGAGTTTCAATGATCTTTGAATCAAAAGTAATTCTTTTTGCCACTTAAGGGGATATCTCTACGAGTCACCTTCCCTAAGGTGTATCGTTGTGGTATCATGGCAACTCAACTCCTCGCTACGTTGACAACCGATTACCACCTTCTTAAGTGTGGAATTGTTGTCCACCTAGTGAACCTTCGTCATCCCTTTCTTTCCACCCCTCTTGATGTGTATCTCGTGTCTCAACCCGAGAGATGGTCCTATGTCTCATTCCGTGAGTTGTTCGATCTTCAAGAAGATCGACCCTTCTAGAGTCTCCTTCTTCCCTCCATGTCATGTTGGCAGGATTTCTCAGAGCAAAACAACAAGACAAAGATGGTGTTCAAATCAACGTTCCTATGAAGTGCAACCTGGATCGTGAAGATTGTACTAGTTGCGTTCCCCCTTCACCTTACCCTACGCTTGAATCTCGGGACGAGATTTTTGTTTAGTGGGGGTGAGTTGTCACATCCCTAGCTTCTGGTAATGCTCTAGGCTAGCTTCATGTGTGCATCATGTTTAAATTCTGAAATTTGAACTGAGGAATTTTGGAAGCCTCAAAAACTTAAATAAAAGAGGGGCAAGAAACCCTAAAATTGCAATCAGTAAATCCAAAATGCCCTAGAAATAGCTCTGACAATTTTGGCAAGAGTTATAAATCAAACCAAAATTTTGGGACATTTCTAAGGAATTATTGGGCTCTGATTTTAAATCAATATCTTATTTCAATTTGGAGTTATATTCATAATATATAATGAATATATTTTCAAATGACCTGAGATATTTTTGTTATGTGTGGAGAAGTCCATTAGGTGACTTAAAAATATCCAGGGAAGTTTTGGCACTGTTTTCAAATTCTGTTTGAATTAAAATTCAGTGCCAATTAAATAAAACAGAACAAAAATAGAAAACAGTAAATAAAAGAGAGAGAGAGAAGGACTTACCTGGCCTCACCCATGCAGCCCACCAGAACCGGCCCAGCCGGCCCAGCCCTCCACCGCTACTCCCCCCCCCCTGTCGTCTTCCTCTTGCCAGTGGGAGCAGCTGCGTGCTCGCACGCGCGCGGCCGAGGAGGCCACCTCCTCCCTGCCTGGCTGCCTCCTCCTGCCCTGGTCCCTCCCGCGACGCCACGCAGCCCCCGACCCCCTCTCACTTCTCCCTCGCTCTCTGGACCTCCCTCCCCCTCGCTCCTCTGTTTCCCCTCCCGCGACCGAATGGAGGCCGTCGCCGCCGACCAGCGCTCGCGCGGCCACAGCCACCGTCTCGTCTCCCCGACGCCTCCCAGAGCTCCACCGGTCCTCCCTCGTCCTCCTCGTCGTCTCACGCGACCAGAAGAGCCCCGGAACGCCGCCCCCGACGTTTTCCCCCTCGCCGGCCGCCGAGGATCTTCTCTGTCGATTCGGCCACTCCGGCGCGCCCCCGAGCCCACTAACCCTCCCTGCAGCTCCGCGATGAGCCCTCGACCCGATTCCCCCTCTCCCCGTGCCCCACCTCCCTCTCTAGCTAGCCCCACCACCTTGCCCGAGAATCCCTCGCCGCCGGCCATGGCGCCATCGCGGCCACAGCCGTCACCGCTTGCTTATGAGCCCGCCAACGCGCTCAGCGCATCCGAAGGAGCTCAAATCACCCAACTGCTGCTCCTCCCGTGCTCTGTGGCATAGTTCCCGTCGATAGCCGAACTCCGGCGGCCGCAAAAGAGCTCGCCGCCGTTAACTCCGGCCACCCCAGCACCAAACACCGCCACCGTTGGATGCGCCACATCGCTAGCTACTCGTAGCACCCACCCGCGCATCAAACCGTGGCCGGAGCAGCGTTTCCGACGCCCTCCGCCGTTGCTGGCGTCGCCGGCGACAAGCCGCGGGTCAACTCCGGCGGGTTTTGACCCGGGGTTTGACCCCCCTGACGTGTGGGCCCAGGCGCCGGCTAGATTAGTGTTAAATTAGTTAGCGCTAATTAACCTAGCTAACTAGATAGGTCACTGACATGCGGGCCCCGCCCGGCTAACTAAGTTAGTTAGGGCTAACTAACCTGGTTAGTTGACTGGGTCACTGACCAGTGGACCCCACTGGTCAGCTTTGACCTGAATCTGCCCCGTTGACCTGATGACGTCAAGGTGATGTCATGCTGACGCATTAAATGATTTTCTGGAATTAAAATAAATCAGAAAATCCAGAAAATTATATAAACTTCAATAAATCATAGAAAATTAACCGTAACTCCAAATTAAATAATTTATATATGAAAAATTATCAGAAAAATTCAAGGAATCCATCTGTACCATTTTCATGCATGTTAGAACAACTTATAGCTTCTGTTTAGCACAAATCAATTAAATGGCATTTGAATAATCACATATGGAGTTTAAATTTGAATCTTGTATTCAAACCAACTTCATTTAATCTGTTGCTAGTTGCATTAGCTCAAAACACATTCATTTTGCCATGTTATGATCATGCATCATATTGTGCATCGCATTGATTGTGTTCCCTTCTATGTTGCCGGTATTTGTCCCCTCTCGATAGACGTGATACCGGTGATGTGATCGTTGACACTGATGAGGACTCAATGTTATCTTCAGAAGTGCCAGGCAAGCAAAACCCCCTTGTTCATTCCGATAAAATCCCACTCTCTCGCTCCTGCTCTCTTTTACTGCATTAGGACAACATCGATTCATCTGTTACTTGCTGCGGTAGCTGAACCCCTTTATCCTCTGCATGACCTGTCATTCCACAGTAACTAGATGAAACCCACTAGCATGAGTAGGAGTTGTTTGAGCCCTGATGTGCCTACTCATTCATGCTTGTTTGTCATGCCTGCTACTGCTTAGAGTTGAGTCAGGTCTGATTCATCGGGGATGAATCAGAGGCATGTGAACATGTCCTACTGTGTGTGAGCTAAGTGTGTGAATACGATTTGGTAAAGGTAGCGGTGAGAGGCCATGTAGGAGTACATGGTGGGTTGTCTCATTGCAGCCGTCCTCAGGAACTGAGTTCTGCGTTTGTGATCCATGATTCAGCTACTACCATACATTGGGCCCTGAAATATGACCCCGCTCGACTTCTTATTCACCCTCGTCCTCTGTCCAGGAGTTGCAAGTAGTTTCTGGTGTTTGTAGTACGCTGGAGGCCGTGGACAGCGCTGACCGTAGGGGTGGGCTGTGATGCGGTAGGCACGTGGCCGGGTAAACCGGGCGCCCGTTTGGTGTCACGGAACCCTGTTCACATCGTTTGGGGCTGTGAGCGAAACTCCGGCCAGATCTCCTCATGGATGGAACCCGAATAGGCGATAAACCTGGACTAGAGACTTGAGTGTTTAGGTAGGTCGTGGTCTACACCCACGTCGGCTTTCGCTTGAAGTCTGCCGAGCACATGTCGTGTGCAGACGCTAAGTGGTGGAAACATGTATGAAGAAGTACACCCCTGCAGGGTTAACATCATCTATTCGAATAGCCGTGTCCGCGGTAAAGGACTTCTGGGTTGCTTATATCAGTTCATAGACAAGTGAAAGTGGATACTTTAAAATACGCAAGATAAGCGTGAGTGCTATGGATGGCGTTCTCGTAGGGAGACGGGAGCGGATCCATAGTGGTGTATTGATATGGTGAATATGTGGACTCGTGTGCGCCACCTCAAAAGAGTCGCTTGCAGTCGTAGTTTAGGATAGCCACCGAGTCAAAGCTGGCTTGCTGCAGTCAAACTCCACCATCCCCTTTGTTGATAATGATGCATGTGTAGATAGATCTGATGTAAGTCTTGCTGGGTACATTTGTACTCACGTTTGCCTATTTTATGTTTTTGCAGAGAGACTTCAGTCTCGCTAGTAGTTTCGCGTGGACTTCGACGTTTAGCTTGATACCTCAGCTACGATCTTGTGCCCTCGGCAGGATCTGATAGATAGTCAGGCTTCTCAGCCTTTTCATTTATAGATGTCTGTACTCAGACATGATAGCTTCCGCTTGTGCTTTGACTTGTATGCTCTGATTGTTGGGTCATGAGACCCATGTTTGTAATGTCTCGCTCCTCGGAGCCTATTGAATAAACTACTTGAGTCGTAGAGTCATGTTGTGATGCCATGTTGTATCTGCACATATCGAGCATATTGTGTGTATGCTATTGAAATGCTTGGTATGTGTGGGATCTGACCATCTAGTTGTTTATCTTTAGTAGCCTCTCTTACTGGGAAATGTCTCCTAGTGTTTCCACCGAGCCATGGTAGCTTGCTACTGCTCCGGAACACTTAGGCTGGCCGGCATGTGTCCTTCTTCGTTCCTGTGTCTGTCCCTTCGGGGAAATGTCACGCGATGAATACCGGAGTCCTGTTAGCCCGCTACAGTCCGGTTCACCGGAGTCCTGCTAGCCTAGTGCTACAGCCTGGGTTCACTCGTTGATGACCGACACGTTCGATGCTGGGTCATGGATGCCTGTCCCTGTAAGTTTGTGCCACTTTGGGTTTACGACTAGCCATGTCAGCCCGGGCTCCTTATCATATGGATGCTAGCGACACTGTCATATACGTGTGCCAAAAGGCGCAAACGGTCCCGGGCAAAGGTAAGGCGACACCCGTGGGGATACCGTGCGTGAGGCCGCAAAGTGATATGAGGTGTTACATGCTAGATCGATGTGGCATTGAGTCGGGGTCCTGACAGCGATCATCATTATTAGAGCATTGTCCTAGTGAGGAAATAAATAAATAAAAATACAAAAATAGGAAAAAGAGCCCAAAAAAATGAGAGGAAAAGAGAGACGGGGCAATGTTACTATCCTTTTCCACACTTGTGCTTCAAAGTAGCACCATGTTTTCATATAGAGAGTCTCCTATGTAGTCACTTTTATATACTAGTGGTAATTTTTCATTATAGAACTTGGCTTTTATATTCCGATGATGGGCTTCCTGAAATGCCCGAGGTCTTCTAGAGCAAGCAAGTTGGATGCACACCCACTTAGTTTTCAGTTTGAGGTTTCATACACATATACTCCCTCCGTCCCATAATATAAGAACGTTTTTGACACTAGTGTAGTATCAAAAACGTTCTTATATTATGGGACGGAGGGAGTAGCTCTTAGTGCATCCGTTTCATGGCAGTCCCTACTCCTCGCATTGACATCAATTGATGGTCATATCCATAGCCCGTTGATTAGCAACGTTGATGTTAGACTTTCTTGTTTTTTGTCTTCTCCATATTAATATCTACCACCGCATTCTATTCCACCCATAGTGCTATCTTCATGGCTTGCGCTCATGTATTGCGTGGGGGTTAAAAAAGTTTAAACGCATTAAAAAGTATGAACTAATTGATTGGCTGACACCAAGGTAGTGCATGATTTATATTCTATGTCAAGAAGATGGAGCATGACAAGGCTATATGATTTTGTAGGGACATCGTTCTTTAGCATTTATGTTTTGAAAGGCATGATTGCTTGTTGGTATGCCTAAGTATTCATATCTTTATGTCAAATTATAGACTATTGCTTTGAATCATTCGGATCTTAATATTCATACCATAAAAGAAAGATTACATGATGAACATGTTAGGTAGCATTCAACATCAAAAATTCTGTTTTTATCATTTACCTACGCGAGGACGAGCAGGAGTTGAGTTTGGGGATGCTTGATACGTCCCCAATGTATCTATAATTTTTATTGTCCATGATATTATAGTATCAATATTGGATGTTTTATATAACTTTTTGTGCTATTTTATATAATTTTCTGGGACTAACCTATTAACCTAGTGCCAAGTGCCACTTGCTGGTTTCTGCTTGTTTTTGGTTTTCTAGGAAATTAGTACCAAACGAAGTCCAAACGCAACAAAATTTTTTGATGATTTTTTTCTAGACAAGAGAGACCCTAGAAGCTTTGGGAGGAGACCAGACGAGAAGCAAGGAGATGACAAGGCAACAGGGCATGCCCTGATGCCTTATGGGCCCCACGTGACTCCGTTTGACCTAATTCCACCTCTATAAATTCTCTAAAATCGGGAAACCAATAGAGAGCCACCCCAAACACTTTTTCTGCCACTGCAAGTTTCTATTCTTCCACGATCCCATCTAGAGGCCTTTCCGGTACCTGCCAGAGGGGGAATCAGTCATGGAGGGCTTCTACATCATCCTTGCTACCTTTCGATGATGCGTGAGTAGTTTATGACGGACCTACGGGTCCATAGCTAGTAGCTATATGAATTCTTCTCTCTCTTTGATTTGCCTTCCGATAATACAATGTTCTCCTCGATGTTCTTGGAGTTCTATTTGATGTAATCTTCTTTTACGGTGTGTTTGATGGGTTCCGATGAATTGTGGGTTTATGATCAGATTATTCATGAATATTAATTGAGTCTTTTCTAAATTCTTTTATGGATGATTATTATAGAATTGTATTTCTCTCCGATTTATTCACTTAGTTTGGCCACTAGGCTGATTTTTCTTGCAACGGGAGAGGTGCTTTGAGATGGGCTCAATCTTGCGGTGCTCAATCCCAGTGACAGAAAGGGACATCACACATATTTGTATTGTTGTCATTAAGGATAAACAGATGGGGTTTATTCATATTGTTTGGGTTTACTTTGTCTACATCATGTCATCTTGTTTAAGGCGTTACTCTGCTTTTATTAACTTAATACTCTAGATGCATGTTGGATAGCGGTCGATGACTGGAGTAATAGTAGGAGATGGAGGCAGGAGTCGGCTACTTGTCTCAAACGTGATGCCTATATACATGATCATTGCCTTGAATATCTTCATAACTATGCACTTTTCTATCAATTGCCCAACAATAATTTGTTCACCTACCATATGTTATGTGCTCGAGAGAGAAGCCTCTAGTGAAAATATGGCCCCAAGTCTACTTTTATTATTTAAAACACACAAAAATACCTACTGCACTTTTCTTTATTTTATTTTGCTATTTATCTATTTGTGACCACTACAAGATTTGATCCTTGCAAAGAACCGCCGAGTGGATTGATAACCCCCTTGTTTGCATTGGGTGCAAGTATTTGCTTTTGTGTGTGCAGGTGCTGCTAACGAGGTTCTGTGTGGTTCTCCTACTGGATTGATAACCTTGGTTCTTAATTGAGGGAAATGCGTATCTCTACTGTACTGGCTCATCCGCTCCTTTTTTGCGAAATCCCAACGCAGCTCACAAGTAGCAGCGGATAGGGCACCTCAGGATGGGAGCTTTGCACCATGGTTAGGGCAGCTCCTAGACCATGCGGCAGCAACCGACGACCCCATGGTTGGTGGTGCTACTGATGGTGGGCATGGCGGTGGGTGCAAATCTGGATCCTGAAGGAAATATGCCCTACAGGCAATAATAAAGTTGTTCTTTATATTTCCTTATTCATGATAAATGTTTATTATTCATGCTAGAATTGTATTAAACCGGAAACTTGATACATGTGTGAATATATAGACAAAACACCGTGTCCCTAGTATGCCTCTACTAGACTAGCTCGTTGATCAAAGATGATTAAGTTTCCTAGCCATGGACATGAGTTGTCATTTGATAAACGGGATCACATCATTAGTGGAATGATGAGATGGACAAGACCCATCCTCTACCTTAGCATAATGATTGTTCAGTTTTATTGCTACTGCTTTCTTCATGTCAAATATATATTCCTCTGACTATGAGATTATGCAACTCCCGGACACCAGAGGAATGCCTTGTGTGCTATCAAACATCACAACGTAACTGGGTGATTATAAATATGCTCTACAGGTATCTCCTAAGGTGTTTGGTGGGTTGGCATAGATTGAGATTAGGATTTGTCACTTCGAGTATCGGAGAGGTATCTCTGGGCCCTCTCGGTAATGCACATCATATGAAGCCTTGCAAGCAATGTGACTAATGAGTTAGTTGCGGGGTGATGCACTACGGAACGAGTAAAGAGACTTGCCGGTAACAACATTGAACTAGGTATGAAGATACCGACGACCAAATCTCGGGCAAGTAACATACTGATGACAAAGGGAATAACGTATTTGACATTGCGGTTCGACCGTTAAAGATCTTCGTAGAATATGTGGAAACCAATATGAGCATCCAGGTTCCGCTGTTTGTTATTGACCGGAGAGGTGTCTGGGTCATGTCTACATAGTTCTCGAACCCGTAGAGTCCGCACGCTTAACGTTCGATGACGATATGTATTATATGAGTTATGTGTTTTGGTGACCGAAGGTTGTTTGGAGTCCCAGATGAGATCACGGACATGACGAGGAGTCTTGAAATGGTCGAGAGGTAAAGATTGATATATTGGAAGGTGGTATTCGTACATCAGAATGGTTCCGGAGTGTTTCGGATATTTATCGAAGTACCGAGGGGTTACCGGAACCCCTCGGGGGAAGTAATGGGCCTTATGGGCCATAGAGGAGAGGCTAGCAAGCCATGAGGAGGTGGCGCCCCCCTCCCATGGGGAGTCCGAATTGTACAAGGGGAAGGGGCGCGGCCCCCCTTTCCTTCTCCCTCCCCCTCTCCCTCTACTTCCCTCTTTGCCCCTCCGTTAGAAAGGAAGGAAGGGGCCGACTAGGGCTAGGAGTCCTAGTAGGACTCCCCCCACTTAGGCGCGCCCTAGGCCGGCCCTCCTCCCCTCTCCTCCTTTATATATGGGGGCAGGGGGCACCTCAAGGCAGATCAATTATCTTAGCCGTGTGCGGTGCACCCCTCCACCGTTTACTCCTCCGGTCATATTATCGTAGTGCTTAGGCGAAGCCCTGCACGGATCACATCACCATCACCGTCACCATAGCGCCGTGCTGACGGAACTCATCTACTCCCTCGACCCTCTACTGGATCAATAGCTCGAGGGACGCCATCACGCTAAACGTGTGCAGAACTCGGGGGTGCCGTATGTTCGATACTTGATCGATTGAATCGATAAGACGTTCGACTACATCAACCGCGTTAAGTTAACGCTTCCGTTTTCGGTCTACGAGGGTACATGGACATACTCTCCCCCTCTCGTTGCTATGAATCTCCTAGATAGATCTTGCGTGAGCATAGGAATTTTTTGGAAATTGCATGCTACGTATCCCAACAGATCCTACCTAGACCCAGCGTTGATTCTTCATGTGGATAGTCAGCAGCGTGATGAGGGCCCCAGTGAGGGGATGGAGGATCTCCGCTGGAGTATTAGCACTGGCATACGTCTTCGTGGTGAAGCTCTGCGCGGTTCCTGCCAGCCGCGAGATCGGGACAACACGACTTCTGGTGAAAACCACGCCAGACTGTGGTCTTGGCGGATGATGATGACGTCTCCAACGTCGTTTCCTTCTTGATGCGTTGTTGTTGCAGGTCACGTCAACTCGACCGGGATGTTCTGGGGGAAACCCTATGATACGTCCATTTTGCATCATGTTTTCCTACTGTTATTTATAATGTTTTTATGCATAATAATGCTTTATGGAGTAATACTAATGACTACTCTCATAATATGCAAGGTTTACACAAAGAAGGAGAATGTCGGCAGCTAGAATTTAGGACCTGGAAAAGCTACGTCAAAGTTACCTATTCTGCACATCTCCAAATGAGCTGAATATTTATGGATAATTATTTTGCAATATATGAAAAATATTGGAGCAAATAACTACCAGAGGGGGCCCACCAGGTGGGCACAACCCACCTGGGGGTGCCAGGGAGCCCAGGAGTGCCCTGGTGGGTTGTGGCCTCCTCGACCCACCCCTGGTGCCCATCTTCTGGTATATAGGTCATTTTGACCTAGAAAAATCAAGAGGGGACTTTCGGGACGAAGTGCCGCCTTCTCGAGGCGGAACTTGGGCAGGAGCACTTTTGCCGGGGGAACTTCCCTCCCGAAGGGGGAAATCACCGTCATCGTCATCACCAACAACTCTCCCATCTTTGGGAGGGCCATCTCCATCAACATCTCAACAACACCATCTCCTCTCAAACCCTAGTTCATCTCTTGTGTTCAATCATTGTACTGGAACCTTAGATTGGTACTTGTGGGTGACTAGTAGTGTTGATTACATCTTGTAGTTAATTACTATATGGTCTATTTGGTGGAAGATTATATGTTTAGATCCATTATGCTATTTAATACCCCTCTGATCTTGAGCATGATTATCATTTGTGAGTAGTTACTTTTGTTCTTGAGGTCACGGGAGAAGTCATGTTGCAAGTAATCATTTGAACTTGATACGTTTTCGATATTTTGATGATATTTATGTTGTGATTCCCTTAGTGGTGTCATGTGAACATCGACTACATGGCACTTCACCATCTTTGGGCCTAAGGGAATGCATTGTGGAGTAGTTATTAGATGATGGGTTGCTAGAGTGATAGAAGCTTAAACCCTAGTTTATGCGCTATTTCGTAAGGGACTGATTGGATCCAAAAGTTTAATGACATGGTTAGATTTTATCTTAATACCTTTCTAGTAATTGCGGATGCTTGCAAGGGGGTTAATCATAAGTAGGAGGTTTGTTCAAGTAAGAACATCACCTATGCACCGGTCCACCTGTAACGCCCCGGACACACCCGTCGATGGTCGTTACTCCTGGCGGGATCTAGACTGGCCCCACAGATCAATACTAGCCTTTTCTGCACACTTTGTCCTCACTCATGCGCACCCGGGAGCAACTTCCTGGTCGGTCACCCATCCTAAAATTAGTCCAAGCTGAGCACACTTGACTTTGGAGTTCTTTCCGAATGGGCTCCCGGAAAAGAAGGAATTCCTTATTGATATGAGTAATCTATCATCCCTAATAAGCCAGGCTATCACATAACTTGTAACGCCCCGGAGACACCCGCCGGTGGTCGTTACTCCTGACAGGATCTAGACTGGCCCCACAGATCAATACTAGTCTTTTCTGCACACTTTGTCCTCACTCGTGCACACTCGGGAGCAACTTCCCGGTAGGTCACCCATCCTGAAATTACTCCAAGATAAGCACACTTAACTTGGAGTTCTTTCTGAATGGGCTCCCGAAAAAGAAGGAAATCCTTATTCATATGAGTAGTCTATCATCCCGACTAAGCCAGGCTATCACATACACCCCCACTCAGAGGAACCGACGTCCTCGTCGGGCCATAGGAACGTTCCCTCTTGGCACATACGTCTGTGCATCTAGTCCGACACATGTGCCATGCCGTGTGCCACGACAGGTCACAAACATCATGACCAACATGATTGCGCACCTGTCTGCAAACATCCGTGTAACCGCGAGGGCCGGCTCTGATACCAACTTGTAATGCCCCAGACACACCCGCCGGTGGTCGTTACTCTTGGAGGAATCTAGATTGGCCCCACAGATTAATACTAGTCTTTTCTGCACACTTTGTCCTTACTTGTGCGCACCCGGGAGCAACTTCCCGGTTGGTCACCCATCCTGAAATTACTCCAAGCTGAGCACACTTAACTTTGGAGTTCTTTCTGAATGGGCTCCCAAAAAAGAAGGAATTCCTTATTGATATGAGTAGTCTATCATCCCTAATAAGCCAGGATATCACACCACCCACATATCAAATTATCAAAGTAGCGAACATGAACCAAACCAAATGATGAAAGTGATATGATGAAATTCCCATGTGCCCTCAAAAATGCTTTGCTTATCATACGAGACCGTTTTGGCCCGTCCTTTGACACAAAAGGATTGGGCTACCTTGCTACACATTATTTATCGTTACCGTTACTTGCTCGTTACAAATTATCTTGCTATCAAACTATCTGTTACTGACTATTTCAGTGCTTGCAGAAATACCTTGCCAAGAACCACTTGTCTTTTCCTTCTGCTCCTCGTTGGGTTAGACACTCTTACTTATCGAAAGGACTACGATTGATCCCCTATAATTGTGGGTCATCACCCTACATCTGGGGTCTACTAGATTGGATGATGACGGTGCCTTTAGTGTCTTTCTCCCTCCCGGGGGCATCATTTTAGAGCAAGTGCTGGCTGTAGGGGACAAGAGGAGGCGCGGTGTTACATCTACTGCAAGGTCGACGGCGTGGCATGGCATTGTGGAGTTTCGGCAACGGGCACGTGTGGATGGATACGTGTAGGATGGTGGCATGGTCTGGCATTGTGGTGGCGTCGACGGTAGGCCTGGCAAGGTCAGTGTGTCAGTACCTCCTCTAGAAAAAAAATCAATGGAAGACAGCGGCGGCGGCCTCTGAGAGTGCGTTGGACCGGTTTGTGACCCAATACCGACATTGTGGCTTGGATGGGGCATCCTACTTTAGAAGTTAGACTGGTGTGATGTCTGTTTGGTATTCGGCTAGGACATTCGGCACCCCTTCATCAAGGGGATAGGATTAGTGACAGGTGTTGCTAAGATGGTGGCTTCAGGCTTACCGATGTATTATTTTGTAAGGTCTTTGTGAATAATTAATAAAATGGTTGCATGCATCGCTCAGATGCGGAGGTCGGACGTATATCCTCCTTTTCTAAAAAAGTTATTGTGGTCGATTGTTTTGTTCTCTTTAACTGTGTTGGCTTGGGCTTTAATTATGTTCAGTGGTGTTTTCTTTTTTGTTCGTATATAATGCTTGGGATGGTATTTGTTCTAAGAGACGATATTTGTTTTAAGAGGAGAGTAGATTTTTTGGGTGTGTGGTTATGATGTCCTTATACATTGTGGTCGTTGTGTGAACACCTTATGAGCTCATATTCTATGATGAAACCATTGAATTGCTACTATATTGTTCACATGGACCGCCACACGAAGCTCCCGCTCTCTCAGCTCGGCTCCCTGCTCCATTCGCCCGCTTAGAATTTTCTTTCGCTCGTTCCACTACTATCTTATGAAAAGCCGACTAACTTTTTTAACTTCTTTAATCAAAAGATGTTTACATATTTTAAAAATGTTACAAGTTAAAAACTATGATTTTAAAAAATTCATGAGTATTTTAAAAAATCATGGATTTCAAAAAATATTCACAATTTTGAAATAAAGTTCACTTATCTAAAAAAGTACACAAGCATAAAATATGTTCATAAACTTTAAAAATATGCATGAATTCTAAAAGTATTCATGAATTTTAAAAAAATCTTGTGGATATTTAGAAATGTTCACAAATTTTAGTAAATGTTAAACAGAAATTTTAAAATAGAAAAGAGATGTGATGGCGTGCAAGACACACATGGTTGTATGGGTATTCCAATAGCTATCACTATCAACGAAGAGCATATGAGAATATTAATTTTGTATTGTGCCTTAAACAAATAACAGATTGGTTTGCAACAAGAGTACCAAAAACCATAAAAGTAAATAACATAAAATAAAGTTGTTGAAAATATATGGTTCGTCATCTGCAATGGAGAGGTTAGGCGTGGAGAAAGGTTAGATCATGGTGTAGATAAATGTGCCAATGCAACGGTACAACTAGTTACCTTGTATCACGATTTTAGGGCGTAGACTGTTTGTTCTATAGGCAGTTCTCCTTCAGTGGTCAAGTACATAGGAGATCCTGGATTGCCCGAGACCTCATGTGATGGGATCGTGTGCTTTCCTTTTCAGCCACTTAGGCATTTGCATTTTGTCTCATTTGAGTCCTATTTATATCTATTGATTCTTTATAATTGTTTTTGTAATGTAACCGGCGATCACCCGCGGAGCCTCTTGGAGCCCAAAGGGGGCCACGACCCCCCCCCCCCCCTTTATAGAATTGAAAACAAACAGTACTAAGCATTGCATTCGGCCCAGCCCATTGAATCGACAACAACAACACCTCTCCCACAATAGCACCAACGCACGCTCGTCTCTGTTCCTTTTCCTCCAAACCGACAGAACCTCTCTCTTTTGCCCAAATATCCATGGATGAAACCTTCTAGGTGTACCTTTCTAGGTCTTGGACTAAATAGCCAAAGTACCAAGTGCCAACCGCCACAGTCGGCCAGCCCGCCGCACGGGGTTAGTGGTTACCAACCACCGTCGCCCACCACCCCTCTGGGCCACCGCAACTAGCGTCGGCTGCCCACCCTTCTCCTTCTCCTTGTCGGGTGTTGGCTGGCTAGCTGCTTCGCATTGTTGTTGCCTTCTGATTGTTGAAGGTCAAAGGACACGAGCAAGACTGCAGCTGCAAGTGACTGAGAGAAACCAAGGTATGTTTCAAAATCAATGGAAGAAAAATGATTCAGTGTTTTTTAAAGTTTTATAGCCTAATTGCCAAAGCATCCATGTTTTTTGTGCTATATACATCAGTAATGAAGTAGGGGTTGGGATCATCTATGATTATTGTGCTATGCTTTCTTTAGTAGCATTGGCCATGTTTCGATTCATAGAATAGATGACAATGCTTTTTGAAATTTTCATCTCATGTAACAATAGTGAAACAACAAACAATGGTATCCCTTTTTTTAAAAGAAACATAGGCTAGGAAAGTATTGAACAAGAACAACCATCAGATCACACCTTTACCAATTTTCTAGCATTGGTAGAATTTGTGGATCAAAGGCGACAAGAAGATGAATATGAACTAGAAGATGAACAAGATATACATTTGTATGTTGGTGTTACCATGTATGCTTTTGAAGATGAACATGAAGATTATATATGTATGTTGGTGGTGAACTGGAATTTGTGGATCAATGGCAACACTACTTCCAACTAGCTATGTTGGTGTTACCATGTATGTATATAAACAAGAGAGTATAGATACATTTATATAAGTTGTATATTATGTTCCGGTTAATGTTGTGAGACTGTGAGCCACATCCGTTTCGGTGCAAAATTTTCTTTTAGTTTGAACCCCCCTTGGTTGCTTTTCACACTCCACCACTGCAGATGATGTAATATGCGGCGATGTATATCCATGTATGTATGGTTTCAAGATGTATCTTGCGAGTGAAAAACGAATGCGTTCATGTTCCATGATTGGCAGTAATGCGCTAAACTTGGAATAGTTCTGCATCTGCGGCCTTAAAGGTGAGCTGCGTGAACATGGGAATGATGAATCATTGACAACACAAATGTTCAAATAACCTATTACATGCATCATCAGATATGACGATAGGTCAAGCATTCTCCACGTCTCATGTGGCAAATGCCTTTGGCACTTCAACCGTCTGAGGTGAGACACACTCACAGGTGGTTGCCCAAAAAGATGTGTCTGGGATGCATGGGATTGACGCTTATCGTGAACAAAAAACATGCTTCAGGCAACCATACCTCCAACGGGTTACCAAAAAACCTGTTGGAGATGTGGTCTATCTCCGACGGTCTGGTAATCATCCGATGGATCAAGACATCAGTAACCCATCACCTCTGACATGTGGGGAAGCTGCCATAGATAGGATTTTTGGACCAAAGGTGATGACATGTTCTGTACTAGGGTACTAGCTAGTGAGACATTTTTTGCGGGAAAAACTTCTGATCTATTCTTCAACTGTCAAGGTAGTACAAAGAACACCAGTAGTAAAAAATTACATACAGGTCTGTAGGCTACCTAGCAATGACTACAAGCACTGGAGTGAGATGAAGGCGCACCGTTGCCATCGCCCCTCCCTCACTAGAGCCGAGCAAACTATGTTGTAATACATAGTCGGGAAATCATCGTGCTAAGGCCTGGCCATGGGGTGAAAGAACCATGGACTAGTTTTCAAGCTTAGATTTTTTTTATTTCATGTATTCATACACCTTTATACAAGTTTTCATACAGTAGCAATTTATAGACTGTTTTTACATCATAATGAGTTATTACATCACGGGGTGAAAAACCGTGGACTAGTTTCAAGTGGACCATCCACTTGAAACTAACCTGCGGTTCTTTCACCCAATGATATAATAAATATCATCATCATCATCATATCATTAACAACTTATCATCATAATACATCATTGTCATATAACACCTCCTCATGATCATCATTTTCATCAGTGAGACATCATATAGCAAGTTGGTCACTAGTCATAATCACAACTCCTCCTCCTCATCATCATCATCAACTCTAACACATTGTACCACATAATAACACATTGTACCGGACCTACTCCTCTCTAATAGGACATACTACACTCTCTTAGGTAAAATAGCATAAAACAAGATAGGCACTGACTCTCCATTATGGAGAATGGAGATTATCCTGTCTCTAATTCTTGCGCGTCGCACAATGTTGCTTCCAAGTACCTCCCTACGACTGACCATACATTGTTTCCAATCTTTGATTGTCATGTCTTCATCGGTTTTAGAAATCTGGTATGAACAGTTGTGATGCGTAGGATGACCTGGTCGTAATCTCATAACATCAAGGCGACATTTCGGAAACATCAGATGAGGCACACAATCCTTCAGGATTTACTGTTGAAGAACATAGTAATAATTTCATAGTTAGCAATGTAGTTTAGTTTTAGAAGAATTTATGAAAAAGATGCACAGATGTCGTAATAGTCAAAAATCTTACCATTCCATCTCCATGGATGTTACCGTAGTTCAACACATGCACTAGTGGCACGTATTGACTATAATGTGCAGGAGTTTGATTATAGATATTGTAATTCTCAAGATCATTAATAAATGAGATCAGATGATTTTTCTCCTAATAAGTTAATTCTGCACCATCGGTGTAGTAGGTTCTGTCTGCCATCTTCCTCACATTCTTTGAAGAATGAAAATAAGCTATCAATGGAAATAAGCTGTCAACTATTTTGAAATAAACAATATAAATTACTTAATAACTATGTTTGGGAAACTCACATAGCGGTAGAATTGGAAGCGTATCAACAAGGAGCCAATGTCCATATTGTCTTCCTCGATGTCAGGATCACCAAGATCCATGGTGACAAGCATAACCTCATGGAAATCATATGCATTGCAAAGTGCTTCCCAATTCGGGCAATCAAAATGGGATACGCTCACAGAATTGTATAGATATATAGGAAAATCAAAGCCATGATGGGTCTTTAGGTGAACTATCTTTGTTTCCATCTTTTCATGATCTTCAAAATCCATCCTCTCCAAGAAATAGCGTCTTGCATGGCATGGGATAAGCTAGTCGAATTGTAAAACACGAAAATTACACGTTGAAGAAGAAGAAATCAAGCTTAATTACGAAAAAAACACTTTGCGTCATGGCGTACCGTTTCAACATCAAAGGTCCCCTGGAGCTTAATGCTGAAGCGCCGACCTTCTACCAAGTGAGGCCTGTCGCAGAAACCCCGGTTGTCGTTTCACTAGGAGCACTCTACGAGACTTTGGTCGTCCGACTACATTTCCTATATTCATAATTCAAATATTAAACTTCTAAATTCAATATATGTACTACAAAAACTAAATTAGATCATTATTATTCAGCACGGGTTGACTATCGGTCCGTCGAGTCTTTTCTTTTTGAAAATTCTTAGCTCACGTGGTGTATATATTCGACTGTCGGTTATGGTCACTCCTCCCTTCGTCCCCGAGTGCATTAAACCAAAATGTCTAGAACGGGGAACGAAGGAGAAACGACCCCCACGACAACAGTCGACATTCTTCTTCTCTCATATATGGTGGACACACTCCCTCACCGATTTTTGAACCGTCGGTGATGGTCGTTACTCCTCCTTCCCCTAGTGCATAACAAAGGTATAGCACAAGGAGAAGAAGGAGAAACGACCCCACGACAATAGTCGGGATTCTTCCTCTCTCATATATGATGCAGACTTTCCCCTCACTCATTTTTTGATTGTCATGTATGGAGCCTCGATAGACTTAAAGTCAACCCGAAATGTCGTTTAATTATCTTTCTAGAAAATCCAGGCCACTCGATATTTCCTATGTATTCTAGCACAAGTCATACCAAAATTCATGGAAAAATCCAGCATGACCTTTGCTAAAAAATGACATATCGAGCGCCTGAAATTTGCCGGAACGAAAATTAATCAACACTCCGGCAAAACATAGGCCACTCAGAGGTGTTACCTGCAAACATGGCCACTTGGGCAAGCACATATCCGATTTTGCATTCAAACTTGATGGTCATGGCACTCAAACTTGATGTTCATTGCATTTCAATGGTTGAAAATATGAACAAAAACATTTCAAAATATCTTATAGGACTCATATTGACATGGAGATTTGGCTGGTCTTACCTTGAGGTCAGAGGGGGTCCGTGACGGGGACGACAGCGGCAACGACATGGAGATTTGGCTGCAAAAACAAAATATAAATAAAAACATTATTATCCTCATCTTAGGACTTAGTGAAACCCCTATAAGCTATCAACCAATCAAATGCATATGCCTTGCATAGTGCTCTCTAGTTTGAGCATTCAAAATAGGAGTAGTTCTCCAATTTGAGCATTCAATAAGCAAAACTAAATCATAAAATAAATTAATTATTCAAATTAGAATGCATTCAATAGGCAAAACTAAATCATCTCTTGCGTCCGTACATCGTCGAATATTATCACTAATACAACTCGAATAGTATCATACATATAACATCACTAATACAGCTAAAACCCTAGCGAACGACGGGTATTGGCCCAGGCGGTGGACACACAAAGAGAAGGAACCATCACAGGATCATAGCTCCAGTGAGATCCCTGAAGAACTTGCCAGGTATTGGAGAACCTGCCCTCCAACGCAACCATGTAGTGACGGATGTGCTCGTCCTCCTCGCTGACACAGTGACGTACCACCTCCACGGGGGCCTCTAGCCTCTGCACCATCACTGGCCCACGCGACCACCACCAAAGAAGGTTCGGGTCAACGACGGGCTGGCTCCTCACCAAGTTGCGCCCCCCAGAAGGTAGCACATCCCAGTACCAGCCCGACGGAGCCCAGTCCCGGACATGGCCCCTCTGGTCAAGCAGGCCTCCTTCGCCGAGTCGACGACGAGGATACGGGATAGGCATCATCAACGTCGATGCGGGAATAATTGCTTTAACTAAAAAACAAACTAGTTCTAATAGTTTTCTTACTAAAAATAAACTAGTTCTATTAATTCAACTAGTTCAACTAAACACTTACTATAAATAAAAATAAACTAGTTCTTACTAAAAATAAACTAGTTCTATAGTAAAATTTTAATTAGATCATCAAATCTCATATACCTAAATTTTCTTACTAAAAATAAAATAGCTGTATTAATTCTACTAGTTCAACTAAGCACTTACTATAAATAAAAATAAACTAATTATCACTAAAATTAAACTAGTTCAACTAGTTCTATTAATTTTCTTACTAATTCTATTAGACAGTTACTAAAAACACAGTAAAAAATTACATTATACAAGAACAATAAAAAAGAGTTTAGGGTTTAGGAGAGAAGGAGGGAGGAGGGGGCGGCTGGAGGAGGAGGGAGGAGGGGGCGGCCGGTGGAGGAGGGAAGAGGGGGCGGCCGGAGGAGGAGAGCAGAGGGGGCGGACAGTGGAGGGAGGAGGGGGCAGCCAGAGGAGGAGGAAGGAGGGGAGGAGGGAGGAAGGACTACCTCAGTGGAGGAGGAACGGTGGCGGCGGGCGACGACGGTCGTCGAGGAACGGTGGCGGCGGCGGACGACGGGGCCGGGGCGCGGGGGAGAGAGTGACTGAGAGGAAGAGTGAGGGGGGGTCAACGGTCGCGCGGGGACGATGAGGTAGGGTTAGTAGCAGCGCGGGTTGAAGAAAAACGCTACTACTACGGGGAGTAGCAGTAGCGCTGGATAGGGATACGCACTGCTGCTAAGTGGGGCTAGCCATGTGCGCCAGTTCAAACTTAGCAGCAACGCGTTTCGCTAAAACTCGTTGCTGCTAAATGGATAGCAGTAGCGCGTCTTACTGACACGCGCTACTACTAAATAGCAACAACGCATCATTTTACCCAACGCTACTGCTAAGATTCTGTGTATAAGGTTTTTCCTAGTAGTGGTTGTGTCCCACTGGGCAGTTTTACCCCTAGTTTCCAAAAGCCCTCGGTTCTGTCCAGGCACTACGCTCCACTTATGTTTTTGCCCTTTGACCGTCACTTTGAAACTTCATTAAAAAATCATACTAACTCAAAAATGCAAATAAGATATCAAAATGTTCAGAAAAACATCACCTATATGTGCATGTCATTTGCATTCATGACAAAAGTGTTGGAAAGTCCTCATCTCAGTTTAAGCTCATATGATCTCAACATGAAAAAATAAATTTTGAAAATTTGAAAAAAAATCAGAAAATTATACATTTTTTGTGGCAAACAATGAAAAATGTTTTGAGTGTTGGGGAACGTAGTAATTTCAAAAAAAATCCTACGCACACGCAAAATCATGGTGATGCATAGCAACGAGAGGGGAGAGTGTTGTCCACGTACCCTCGTAGACCGAAAGCGAAAGCGTTAGAACAACGCGGTTGATGTAGTCGTACGTCTTCACGGCCCGACCAATCAAGCACCGAAACTATGACACCTCCGAGTTCTAGCACACGTTCAGCTCGATGACGTTCTTCGGACTCCGATCCAGCAGAATGTCGGGGAAGAGTTCCGTCAGCATGATGACATGGTGACGATCTTGATGTTCTACCATTGCAGGGCTTCGCCTAAGCACCGCTACAATATTATCGAGGACTATGGTGGAGGGGGGCACCGCACACGGCTAAGAGATCAAGAGATCAATTGTTGTGTCTATGGGGTGCCCCCTGCCCCCGTATATAAAGGAGCAAGGGAGGAGGAGGCCGGCCCTAGGAGGGGCGCGCCAAGGGAGTAGGATTCCTACTCCTAGTAGGAGTAGGTTTTCTTCTTTCCTAGTCCAACTAGGAGAAAGAGGGGAAGGAGGGGAGTCGAGAAGGAAGGGAGAGGGGGGCGCGCCCCAAACCCCTTGTCCAATTCGGACTGGGCTTGGGAGGGGCGCGCGCCACCTCTTGGCTCCTTCCCACTAAAGCCCATTAAGGCCCAATACTCTTCCCGTATTCCCGTAACCCCCCGGTACTCCGAAAAATACCCGAATCACTCGGAACATTTCCGATGTCCGAATATAGTCGTCCAATATATCGATCTTTACGTCCCGACCATTTTGAGACTCCTCGTCATGTCCCCGATCTCATCCGGGATTCCGAACTCCTTCGGTACATCAAAACTCATAAACTCATAATAAAACGGTCATCGAAACCTTAAGTGTGTGGACCCTACGGGTTCGAGAACTATGTAGACATGACCAAAACACGTTTCCGGTCAATAACCAATAGCGGAACCTGGATGCTCATATTGGCTCCTACATATTCTACGAAGATCTTTATCGGTCAAACCACATAATAACAAACGTTGTTCCCTTTGTCATCGGTATGTTATTTGCCCGAGATTTGATCGTCGGTATCTCAATACCTAGTTCAATCTCGTTACCGGCAAGTCTCTTTACTCGTTATGTAATGCATCATCCCGCAACTAACTCATTAGTCACATTGTTTGCAAGTCTTATAGTGATGTGCATTACCGAGAGGGCCTAGAGATACCTCTCCGACAATCGGAGTGACAAATCCTAATCTCGAAATACGCCAACTCATCATATACCTTTGGAGACACCTGTAGAGCTCCTTTATAATCACCCAGTTACGTTGTGACGTTTGGTAGCACACAAAGTGTTCCTCCGGTAAACGGGAGTTGCATAATCTCATAGTTGTAGGAACTTTATATAAGTCATGAAGAAAGCAATAGCAACATACTAAACGATCAAAAGCTAAGCTAACGGAATGGGTCAAGTCAATCACATCATTCTTCTAATGATGTGATCCTGTTAATGAAATGACAACACATGTCTATGGTTAGGAAACACAACCATCTTTGATTAATGAGCTAGTCAAGTAGAGGCATACTAGTGACGTTAAGTTTGTCTATGTATTCACACATGTATTATGTTTCCGGTTAGTACAATTCTAGCATGAATAATAAACATCTATCATGAAATAAGAAAATAAACAATAACTTTATTATTGCCTCTAGGGCATATTTTCTTCAGTCTCCCACTTGCACTAGAGTCAATAATCTAGTTCACATCGCCATGTGATTTAACACCAATATTCATATTTGTATATGATTAACACCCATAGTTCACATCGTCATGTGACCAACACCCAAAGGGTTTACTAGAGTCAATAATCTAGTTCACATCCCTATGTGATTAACACCCAAAGAGTACTAAGGTGTGACCATGTTTTGCTCGTGAGAGAAGCTTAGTCAACAGGCCTGTCACATTCAGAGCCGTATGTATTTTGCAAATATTCTATGTCTACAATGCTCTGCATGGAGCTACTCTAGCTAATTGCTCCCACTTTCAATATGTATCCAGATTGAGACTTAGAGTCATCTGGATCAGTGTAAAAGCTTGCACTGATGTAACTCTTTACGATAGGCTCTTTTATCACCTCCATAATCAAGAAATATTTCCTTAGTCCTCACTAAAGATATTCTTGACCAATGTCCAGTGATCTACTCCTAGATCACTATTGTATTCCCTTACCAAATTCAAAACAAGGTATACAATAGGTCTGGTACATAGCATAGCATACTTTATAGAACCTATGACTGAGGCATAGGGAATGACTTTCATTCTCTTTTCTCTTTTCTATTTTTTGCCGTGGTCGGGATTTGAGTCTTACTCAATTTCACACCTTTGCAACACAGGCAAGAACTCTTTCTTTGACTGTTCCATTTTGAACTACTTCAAAATCTTGACAAGGTATGTACTTATTGAAAAATTATCAAGCGTCTTGATCTATCTCAATAGATTTTGATGCTCAATGTGTAAGTAGGTTTACCGAGGTCTTTCTTTTAAAGAACTCCTTTCAAATACTCCTTTATGCTTTCCAAAAAAATTCTACATCATTTCTGATCAACAATATGTTACTCACATATATTTATCAGAAAGGCGGTAGTGCTCCCACTCACTTTATTGTAAATACAGGCTTCACCGCAAGTCAGTATAAAACTATATACTTTGATCAACTTATCAAAGCGTATATTCCAACTCTAAGATGCTTGCACCAGTTCATAGATGGATCGCTGGAGCTTGCACATTTTGTTAGCACCTTTAGGATTGACAAAACCTTCTGGTTGCATCATATACAACTCTTCTTTAAGAAAACCATTAAGGAATGCAGTTTTGACATCCATTTGCCAGATTTCATAAAATGTGGCAATTCCTAACATGATTCGAACAGACTTAAGCATCGCTACAGTTGAGAAAATCTCATTGTAGTCAACACCTTGAACTTGTCGAAAACCTTTTTGCGACAAGTCGAGCTTTGTAGATAGTAACACTACTATCAGCATCTGTCTTCCTCTTGAAGATCCATTTATTTTTAATGACCCACCGATCATCGGGCAAGTCAATCAAAGTCCATACTTTGTTCTCATACATGGATCCCATCTCAGATTTCATGGTCTCAAGCCATTTCGCGGAATCTGGGCTCATCATCGCTTTCTCATAGTTCGTAGGTTTATCATGGTCTAGTAACATGACTTCCAGAATAGGATTACCATACCACATTGGTGCGAACCGTACTCTGGAAGACCTATGAGGTTCTGTAGTAACTTGATTTGAAGTTTCATGATCATCATCATTAGCTTCCTCACTAATTGGTGTAGCAATCACTGGAACTGATTTCTGTGATGAACTACTTTCCAATTCGGGAGAAGGTACAATTACCTCATCAAGTTCTACTTTCCTCCCACTCACTTCTTTCAAGAGAAACTCCTTCTCTAGAAAGGATCCATTCTTAGCAACGAATGTTTTGCCTTCAGATCTGTGATAGAAGGTGTACCCAACTGTTTGCTTTGGCTATTCTATGAAGACGCACTTCTCCGATTTGGGTTCGAGCTTATCAGGTTGAAAACTTTTTTCATATAAGCATCGCAACTCCAAACTTTAAGAAACGATAGCTTAGGTTTACTGCTAAACCATAGTTCATATGGTGTCATCTCAACGGATTTAGATGGTGCCCTATTAAACATGAATGCAGTTGTCTCTAATGCACAATCCCAAAACGATAGTGGTAAACCGATAAGAGACATCATAGATCACACCATATCTAGTAAAGTACGATTACAACGTTCGGACACACCATTACATTGTGGTGTTCTAGGTGGCGTGAGTTGCGAAACTATTTCACATTGTTTTAAATGAAGACCAAACTCGTAACTCAAATATTCGTCTCCACGATCAAATCGTAGAAACTTCATTTTTCTTGTTACGATGATTTTCCACTTCACTTTGAAATTCTTTGAACTTTTCAAATGTTTCAGACTTATGTTTCATCAAGTAGATATACCCATATCTGCTCAAATCTTCTGTGAAGGTCAGAAAATAATGTTACACGCCGCGAGCCTTAACACTCATCAGATCGCATACATCGGTATGTATTATTTCCAATAAGTCAGTAGCTCGTTCCATTATTCTGGGGAACGGAGTTTTAGTCATCTTGCCCAAAAGACACGGTTCGCAAGCATTAAATGATTCATAACCAAGTGATTCCGAAAATCCATCTTTATGGAGTTTCTTCATGCGCTTTACACTGATATGACCCAAACGACAGTGCCGCAAATCAGTTGCACTATCATTATTAACTTTGCATCTTTTGGTATCAATATTATGAATATGTGTATCACTATGATCGATATCCAACAAACTATTTACATTGGGTGTATGACCATTGAAGGTTTTATTCATGTAAACAGAACACCATTTATTCTCTGACTTTAAATGAATAACTGTATTACAATAAACATGATCAAATCATATTCATGCTCAACGCAAACGCCAAATAACGTTTATTTAGGTTTAACACTAATCCCGAAAGTATAGGGAGTGTGCGATGATGATCATATCAATCTCGGAACCACTTCCAACACACATCGTCACTTCACCCTCAACTAGTCTCTGTTTATTCTGTAACTCCTGTTTCGAGTTACTAATCTTAGCAACTGAACAAGTATCAAATACTCAGGGGCTACTATAAACACTAGTAAGGTACACATCAATAACATGTATATCAAATATACCCTTGTTCACTTTGCCATCCTTCTTATCTACCAAATATTCAGGGCATTTCCACTTCCAGTGACCATTTCCTTTGCAGTAGAAGCACTCAGTTTCAGGTTTTGGTCCAGCTTTGGGCTTCTTCGCGGGAGTGACAACTTGCTTGCCATTCTACTTGAAGTTCCCTTTCTTTCCCTTTGCCCTTTTCTTGAAACTAGTGGTCTTGTCAATCATCAACACTTGATGCTCTTTCTTGATTTCTACCTTCGTCGATTTCAACATCACGAAGAGCTCGAGAATCGTTTTCGTCATCCCTTGCATACTATAGTTCATCACGAAGTTCTAGTAACTTGGTGATGGTGACTTAGAGAACTCCGTCAATCACTATCTTATCTGGAAGGTTAACTCCCACTTGATTCAAGCGATTGTAGTACCCAGACAATCTGAGCACATGCTCACTAGTTGAGCGATTCTCCTCCATCTTTTAGCTATAGAACTTGTTGGAGACTTCATATCTCTCAACTCGGGTATTTGCTTGAAATATTAACTTCAACTCCTGGAACATCTCATATGGTCCATGACGTTGAAAACGTCTTTGAAGTCTCGATTCTAAGCCGTTAAGCATGGTGCACTAAACTATCAAGTAGTCATCATATTGAGCTAGCCAAGCGTTCATAATGTCTGCATCTTCTCCTGCAATAGGTCTGTCACCTAGCGGTGCATCAAGGACATAATTCTTCTGTGCAGCAATGAGGATAAACCTCAGATCACGGACCCAGTCCGCATCATTGCTACTATCATCTTTCAACATAGTTTTTCTCTAGGAACATATCAAAATAAACACAGGGAGGCAACAACGCGAGCTATTGATCTACAACATAATTTGCAAAATACTATCAGGACTAAGTTCATGATAAATTAAAGTTCAATTAATCATATTACTTAAGAACTCCCACTTAGATAGACATCCCTCTAATCATCTAAGTGATCACGTGATCCAAATCAACTAAACCATGTCCGATCATCACATGAGATGAAGTAGTTTTCAATGGTGAACATTACTATGTTGATCATATCTACCATATGATTCATGCTCGACCTTTCGGTCTCCAGTGTTCCGAGGCCATATCTGTATATGCTAGGCTCGTCAAGTTTAACCTGAGTATTCCGCGTGTGTAACTGTTTTGCACCCGTTGTATTTGAACGTAGAGCCTATCACACCCGATCATCACGTGGTGTCTCAGCACGAAGAACTTTCGCAACGGTGCATACTCAGGGAGAACACTTATACCTTGAAATTTTAGTAAAGGATCATCTTATAAAGCTACCGTCAAACTAAGCAAAATAAGATGTATAAAAGATAAACATCATATGCAATCAAAACATGTGACATGATATGGCCATGATCATCTTGCTCCTTTGATCTCCATCTCCAAAGTACTGTCATGATCTTTATCGTCACCGGCACGACACCATGATCTCCATCATCTTGATCTATATCAATGTGTCATCACATGGTCGTCTCGCCAACTATTGCTCTTGCAACTATTGCTATCACATAGTGATAAAGTAAAGCAATTATTTGGCGCTTGCATCTTATGCAATAAAGAGACAACCATAAGGCTTCTGCCAGTTGCCGATAACTTCAAAAAAACATGATCATCTCATACAACAACTTATATCTCATCATGTCTTGACCATATCACATCACAACATGCCGTGCAAAAACAAGTTAGACGTCCTCTACTTTGTTGTTGCAAGTTTTACGTGGCTGCTACGGGCTGAGCAAGAACCGTTCTTACCTACGCATCAAAACCACAATGATAGTTCGTAAAGTTAGTGTTGTTTTAACCTTCTCAAGAACCAGGCGTAGCCACACTCGGTTCAACTAAAGTTGGAGAAACTGACACCCGCTAGTCACCTGTGTGCAAAGCACAGCGGTAAAAGCAGTCTCGCGTAAGCGTACGCGTAATGTCGGTCCGGGCCGCTTCATCCAACATACCGCCGAACCAAAGTATGACATGCTGGTAAGCAGTATGACTTGTATCGCCCACAACTCACTTGTGTTCTACTCGTGCATATAACATCTACGCATAAAACCAGGCTCTGATACCACTATTGGGGAACGTAGTAATTTTCAAAAATTTCCTACGCACACGCAAGATCATGGTGATGCATAGCAACGAGAGGGGAGAGTGTTGTCCATGTACCCTCGTAGACCGAAAGCGGAAGCGTTAGAACAACGTGGTTGATGTAGTCGTACGTCTTCACGGCCTGACCGATCAAGCACCGAAACTACGGCACCTCCGAGTTCTAGCACACGTTCAGCTCGATGACGATCCCCGGACTTCGATCCAGCAGAATGTCGGGGAAGAGTTCCGTCAGCATGACGGCGTGGTGACGATCTTGATGTTCTACCGTCGCAGGGCTTCGCCTAAGCACCGCTACAATATTATCGAGGACTATGGTGGAGGGGGGCACCGCAAACGGCTAAGAGATCAAGAGATCAATTATTGTGTCTACGGGGTGCCCCCTGCCCTCGTATATAAAGGAGCAAGGGAGGAGGATGCCGGCCCTAGGAGGGGCGCGCCAAGGGAGTAGGATTCCTACTCCTAGTAGGAGTAGGTTTCCTTCTTTTCTAGTCCAACTAGGAGAAAGGGGGAAAGGAGGGGAGTGGAGAAGGAAGGGAGAGGGGGGACGCGCCCCAAACCCCTTGTCCAATTCGGACTGGGCTTGGGAGGGACGCACGCCACCTCCTCGCTCCTTCCCACTAAGGCCCATTAAGGCCCAATACTCTTCCCCGTATTCCCATAACTCCCCGGTACTCCGAAAAATATCCGAATCACTCGGAACCTTTTCGATGTCCGAATATAGTCGTCCAATATATCGATCTTTACATCTCGACCATTTCGAGACTCCTCGTCATGTCCCCGATCTCATCCGGGACTCCGAACTCCTTCGGTACATCAAAACTCATAAACTCATAATAAAACTGTCATCGAAACCTTAAGTGTACGGACCCTACAGGTTCGAGAACTATGTAGACATGACCGAAACACGTTTTCGGTCAATAACCAATAGCGGAACCTAGATGCTCGTATTGGCTCCTACATATTCTACGAAGATCTTTATCGGTCAAACCGCATAACAATATACGTTGTTCCCTTTGTCATCGGTATGTTATTTGCCTGAGATTCGACCGTGGGTATCTCAATACCTAGTTCAATCTCGTTACCGGCAAGTCTCTTTACTCGTTATGTAATGCATCATCCCGCAACTAACTCATTAGTCACATTGCTTGCAAGGCTTATAGTGATGTGCATTACCGAGAGGGCCCAGAGATACCTCTCCAACAATCGGAGTGACAAATCCTAATCTCGAAATACGCCAACTCAACATGTACCTTTGGAGACACCTGTAGAGCTCCTTTATAATCACCCAGTTACGTTGTGACGTTTGGTAGCACACAAAGTGTTCCTCCGGTAAACGAGACTTGCATAATCTCATAGTTGTAGGAACATGTATAAGTCATGAAGAAAGCAATAGCAACATACTAAACGATCAAGTGCTAAGCTAACGGAATGGGTCATGTCAATCACATCATTCTACTAATGATGTGATCCCGTTAATCAAATGACAACTCATGTATATGGTTAGAAAACATAACCATCTTTGATTAATGAGCTAGTCAAGTAGAGGCATATTAGTGACATTAAGTTTGTCTATGTATTCACACATGTATTATGTTTCCGGTTAATACAATTCTAGCATGAATAATAAACATTTATCATGAAATAAGGAAATAAATAATAACTTTATTATTGCCTCTAGGGCATATTTCCTTCATTGAGTTCTTGCAAAGTTTCATCAAGGAATGACATTGCGAAAGTCATGGCCAAAAACCAAAATCAGCACTTCAAAATGCTTTTGTTTTGGACCATCGATTATGTTTTTTTCATGACTTCCACGAATGTCATTCCCTGATGAAACTTGGCAAGCACAGAAAACATTGGTCAATGTTTGCCATAGAAAAATATAACTGTTTGAATTTATTTCCAATTGTTTCAGATTTTATTGTTCATGTTAAGATCATATGAGCCCAAACTGAGATGGGGACTTTGCAATACATTTGTCATGAATGCAAATAGCATGCACATATAGCTGATGGTTTCAAAACATTTTGATATCTTATTTGAATTTTTTGGAGTTAGTATGAATTTGTTATGAAGTTTTCAAAATGAGGGTCAAACGGCCAAAGGGCAAAAGCTTAAGAGGAGCGAAGTGGCTTGGGCGGAACCGAGGTTTTTTGAAAACTAGAGGTAAAACTGTCGAGTGGGACATAACTGGGGGCATAAAATTAATTTTCCCAACCTTTACATAGGTGAACTATGTTGACATTTACGTTTTTTAACTACGGCATTTATCAATGCAAGTTGCCATAAGCCATGTTTGTTACTCCCTCCGAACCATATTAATTGTCACTGATTTAGTAAAAGGTTATACTAAATCAGTGAGAAATAAAATGATTAGAGGTAGTAGTATTTTCGTTTAATGAAATACAAGGTCATTTCCATGCATTACAAGAGAGCCTGTCCTTTTTTCCTAGGTTCTATCTTGAAACTATCCAGTGTCCCGCCAAACACACACAGAGAAAAGGGTGAATAAGAGTGAAGAGATCACATGGTGGAAAAAACTTAGCGCAGTAGAAACCCAGCATGTGCGCTTACATAATAGATCGTGTGTAGTATAAGTTGAGAAGCTATGATGATCATTTTGCACTACCATGATTAGCCATCAGTGGTTAGAAGTTTTGAGTTGAAGTTTAGGCCTAATTAAAATAATAATAGTATATTGCAAGCCTATTCCTACCTGCTAATTATATATACTCCACTCTTGAAGTTATGTGTTTCAGAGTTTTCAGTTGATGTTCCAGGATCCTTATTGGGTCGTGCACGCACTGCCTCGTTGGAACTTTCAGGATCCTGATCAAAAGGTTTTAGTTTAAAAAAAGATCAAAAGGTTTACTAAGAACCAGTTAAGAGTAGTTTGCACGCTTTTCCCTCGAGCACGTGATTTTATTCCTCCAGGTCCTTGTTTGTTCTTGTTACGAGGTGTTCAATACTCATGTTCCTTTCAGTTTGCCATTTTCGCTTTTTGAGCGAAGGAAGCTTCAGAGAAGTTCCCGTATAACTGTTGAGGAAAAGAAAACATGATGGGTACCCACAAATGCTTATAAGGATTTATGCTTCTAGGTTTATTAAGAATTTTTCTAAAGAAGGATAACCCAAATTTTAGTGCACAAAGGGTTTATCACTAATTAATAAAATGATGTGAAGCATTGATTTTATCGATGAAAAGAATAAACATGAAGACATCTGCATTGAACCTATAGGGACGGTGTCCACAAGGGAGCTCGTGTTCGTGGGCAAGTCTATGTCTCTCTTTTAGCGAGATGAAAATAGAACTCACCTACAAGGAGTCGGTAGTGGGCCGGGCCAGTAGCCAGGTCGTTTCGTTATGCGGACGTCACACATGTGTTCTTTTCTTCTAAAAATGATAATCATGCATTTAAAAATTGTTAAGCATATATAAAAAAACAGATGTATACAAAAAATGTAAAATGTGTATAAAAAAGGTAGACATCAAAACATATACAACCTCTGTTACTAAATATAGGACGTTTCTGCCATTTAAGTTACCTCTATATAAACGTCTTCCATTTAGGATCGGAACTACTATTTGAAAACATGTTAAGCATGTATTTAAAAAATATCAAACATGTATAAGAAATGTTTCTAATGTATACAAAAATTTACAATTTGTGTGGATAAAATAGACATGTTTTAAAAAAGAAAAAGAAAAGGAAAAAGAAAAACAGGTGAGAAGTTGAAAACCAAAGAGAAAAACAAGAAACAGATTGCAAGCCAATGAAAAAACCATAGATAAAACTAGCGTGCGACAACGGTATTGGGCCGGGCTAGCAGCACCGGATTGTAGGCGAGTCCTATTACTTCTTGGAATAGGCGAGACATAGCTCCCAGGGCGCGACTATGCCTTGCTTAACGCGAGATCGTATGAGTGCTTGCCTTTTCTTTAATCTTATGAGTGCTTGCCTGAATCGCCTGCGCCAATACGTGGGCCTTCAGCGCTCTTTTTTCCCTATTTTTTACATTTTTATTTTCATGTTTCACTTTTGTTTATATTTCAAATTATTGCATATATGTTACCTAAAGGATTGTACATGATTTTGAAAAAAAATTAATCATGCATTTCAATTTGTTAAATGTGTAAAAAAATGTTTAAGACGTATATGAAAAATATACAACATGTATGAATAGAATTATATATCAAAGCATGTAAATGAAAAAAGTAATTATGTATTAATTTTTTAAACATGTATAAAAAATGTTCCTGATGTATACCAACACTGTACAAGGTGTATGGAAAAGTAGACATAAATAAATATATTTTGTTTCATAAAAAATATTTAAAAAATGTTACTAATATTACACGTATAATATTTTTATATGGATATACGAATGTGTATGAAAAATATAGACATCAAAATATGTATTTTAAAAAATGTTAATCATGTCTTTGAGAACGATAAACGTCTATAACAAAATGTTCATAATCTGTACAGAAAATATACAAGGTGTGTGGAAAAAAGTAGACACCAAAAGATATGTTTGAAAGAATGTTAATCATATGTTGGAAAAAACTAAATGTGTATGAAAAGAGACTGACAACACAACATGTACTTATAAAAGAATGCTAATCATCCCTTGGAAAACAGTTAAACATGTATAAAAATATCTTTTATGCATATACAAAATTTACAATGTGTATTAAAATATTGCCATCAACACATGTATTTGAAAAAAATGTAATCATGCATTTGAAAATCGTTAATTTGTCTAAATATGTATATAGTGTATACGAAAAATTTAGACTTGTGTTGAAAACCCCCGAGGAAAACCATAAATTGAAGAAAAAGAAAAATAAATAAAATAAAACCATTGCAATATGATAAAGAAAGCAAAAAAGGAAAATCGAGAAAAACAGAAGTATAACAGAGAAAAATCGCAAATACTGGTGAAAAAGGAAAAAAAATCAAAGTACGTGCTGCTAAGCCCAACCCTCTCCTCAGCGCAGCTGAGCAGTCCCGCGCCACCCCGCGTCTTGTGGGAAAATGGCCCCGCCGACACCAACGCCATGCGGGCTTCCCATGATGTCCTTTGGTGTGACGAGGGAAGAAGGGAAACAAGGGCGGTATTGCGAGGTGGAGGCCAATGGCTATGGTTTCTACCGGGTGAGTCAAATCCGCTAAGGTTATAGGGACATTATATAGGCAGACCTGGTCAGCAAGTTCCTTTCTCAGCGTCGCAGTGAATTACTATAATCTCTTTGGGTCGAGCCGTGGCCTCTCAATCCGCAGATGAAGATAGCCTTTTTTGACAGGCAATAGCAGGAGCTCTGCATTCTCATTATAGGGTGAAGAGAGCCTTGAGAAGATAGACAATTGGATAATAATATAATTCATTTAACCATTTTAGTAAGCCAATTAATTGTATTTTGAAAATCTGAATTTCACAAAATATGTTCCTGGCAGTTATAACAGTCGTCGCAACACAGGGTACAAGTTTCAGAACTTGCAAAATGGAAACAGGTGGTGGGTAAAGACGTAGTAGCTTCATTCAGTTAGTTCTGACTATATCCAGTCGTTGAGTGATATTCTTAAAAACTTCGTCAGAATCAGAGGTATTGAGGATACACTGAATAATCTAGTTTCCTATATTTACGAAATGCTTGTGAAACATTGTCACCTTTGTACGAATTTGTCGGTACGAATTCTACATGGTGATGTTTATTACCAATAGTATACTGCTCCTGAAACGTACCCCCTGTCAGAGTATAAACTTGTGGCTAATCTATGCAGGTTGCTCTGCCCTATCAGGCATTACACAATCAAATTCAGATTATAATTTGTGGCTAGTCATGTGAGTCGCTAGGAGTCAGGACTCAGAATTGCATTGACTTGACCTGCATGCATGTTGATAGATTCACCCTACATTTTAAATGTGTACGAGTACCCAACTGCTGAATGTGGTTTGATTTAGGTCTGCTAACTCTGCTGAGCACGTTATTGTTCGTATAAGTTGATACCAGAACAATTTTCTGTTACAATTTTTAAACTCAACGGCCATCTCAACAACAACAGATAAAGAACCACCTGATTAGATCATTATGGTAAATTGGAACACCAGCTGAACATAAACTACACACATGGGCATGCAAAATGAAACATCGGGATTCATTGATCCTGGTTATGGATCCTGCTGCAATGGCAATAGTAAATGTGATCTCAGATCTGGCAAAGGTATACCCTTCAACTTTCATGCAAGTTGGATTGGGCAAAGATTGCTTGGGTCAGAAGATTTTCTAGAAGATTGCACGCACATTATGAGAGAGAGAGAGAGAGAGAGAGAGAGAGAGAGAGAGAGAGAGAGCACCTAATTAAGCGTGTTCCATCGCCGCCCCCCGCAAGATTGGACTGATCACCAAGTCAAGTGGAGGAAATCTCCCCAGGATGACAGACTTAAACTAAGTGTTCTCTTCAAAAGCTTTGCATGCGGTGCCCACTGGCTACTAACTTAATTGATTAATTGGTTAGTTACCATTAGAAAAATTAGCCAAGAGTCTTGCTTCACATGTTGCCCATAACGTTTGGACCAATGCATTGGGAGCCTCTTCCCTTCTTTACATCAGTGCATACATATAAGAGAGAAATTGAGCCTCTGCCCTGCTTCTATGGCATGAGTGAGCTTGGATTGAAACTGTTGCCATCAGGGCCTTAAAGGTGATGGTTGCTCATGGAACTAATGATCAATGATTAATTTGGCTGAGATTGCAAGGCACATGCATAGGGAAGTGCCATTGATCATTGCCTTATGATGCCAAACTAGAAAACTAGTAAAGCATGATTAGTAACATGATGGAATGGTCTTAAAGCGCAATTAAAGGTATTAGAATACAACTGCATGCGGCTTCTCAGCTGGTTCGCAGAAAGATTGTTGTCATGGTTCATAAACAGAACAGAAGTGATACAACAGTACTCTGTCTGCAGGCTGAGGCTACCACTCACCTACGTTAGAGCTGAAATTGTCATGCATAGCAGGCACCTCTTTTTTGACGAGTCCTTCTATGGTAGATTTAGACCGTTTATTTCTGTAGTTCGATGGTCCAGATAAGCCAATACTACACCTGATTTTTGGCAGTATATTAAGTAATCAGGGGCGTTTTGGGTAGTTCACAGTTATCCACCCTGCAGGCAGGTTCCTGAAAATATTTTTCAGGGGCGTTTTTAACAGTTCATAGACAAATGAAAATATTTTTCACGGGCGTTTTTAGCACGGAGGCGGGATTAGGACTCGGGGGAGGGCAGCCATTGGATGCACATCCAACGATTCGCACATAATCAACCGAATCGTTTTCCTTTTTCTTTTGCGACTAAAATCGTTTTCCTTTTAAGGCAAGCGTTGGCTAGGTGCTCACTATAAACAGTGGCATCTTTCAGAAATCTATTACCTAGCGCAGTTCAAAAATAATAATCTATTAGCTAGCTAGTATGTTAGGTTTTATTGTGAGGTCTGTTTGATATTGGGGTTGGACTTTCGACACCCCTTCATCAAATAGTTACGAGTTGCGACATATGTTGCCATGATGATGGCTTCAGACTTACTGATGTATACTTTATAAGATCTTCATGAATAATTAATAAAATGACTGCATGTATCGCCTAGATGCAGAGGCCCGAGTCATCTTTCTTTAAAAAAAACAGTATAGCTTAATTCTTGCTAATTTCTTTCAGGTACTCTACTTGGATGTATTGTGTCGGTTTCCGTCACATGGTTTTCAGTGGCTAATCAGAGATTCCGTCTGAGTGATCCGATCGATCTGCTGCTTATATTCAAATCAACAGCCATGACAATCACTCTTTACAACAATTGATTAAGCAGTACGTAAGTAATTGGAGACATTAGCAGGCTGGGCGTTTCACCTTCATTCTTTGCAAGACTCTGGTCATCCATTTCTCGCATGATCCTGACTATACCCTTGAGGAACGACTCAAAGGAGAACAAGCCATGGTTCCATCGGAATTAAAGAGCTGGTCATAGTTTTTGTTAGGAGTAACATGGGCTAAGTGTCTGCTTTTTCCAACTGTCATGCAGAGATAGGGTAGCTGATACCAAATGCTGCAAAAGCCATAGTACCTAATGCCCTAAGATACTAATACGAACCCTTTTAGGCTTTGTTCGGTTACACCTCTTCCCACAGGGATTGGAGGGGATTTGAGGGGGATTTGACTTGTAGGAGATCTAACCCCCCCTCAATCCCTGTCAAACCTCTTCAATTCCCTGTGAACCGAACGCAGCCTTAAGCAAGCTGCTTCCATATATGCAAAGCTCTCATTGTCTATTATAGAACCAGGGTGAAAAATAAGAATAAACACCAATGAGCAGTACTGAAATGTCCTATTTTAATAGAAGCCTTTAGAGAGGTACAATGAATCAAATGTAACCTTTTGTGAGGCCTTAAAGAAAGTGAAGAAGGGCATCTGAAAGAAAGGGAACGGCACATGCTAATCATTTATCGGAGCCCAACTAATCATGTGAGTTCACTTGTTCCTTTGGTCCCATGCATGAAAATATGTTTTTTCTATTGGGAGGGGAAAATTATGATACTTTTTCTAACTAAAACATCTCTTACTCTCATCATTAGAAAGCTATCATTCGCATCAGAGAGCAATCATAAGAGGCCCTAAAGTGATTTTGCATGCATGATGCATCCACTAACCTGGCCTTTAGACGAGCATGGCTCATGCGCTCCGAAGAATCGATCGAAGAGCACAAGCTTAGATTTTGTGGCAATATTTTAAGGCAAAAACCGTTCGTTACTTAACTAATCTTATATTCATAAGAAATTGGTTTCAATGCTCTCAAGTCTCAACATGTAAAATGTCCATCTCAACGTCCCACTAAGCAATGGATTTAAGTCTTCTCCCACTAAGCCATGCAAAATCGACATGCAAAGTGTCCACCTCAACGTCCCACTAAACAATGTATTTAAGTCTTTTCTCCGACTAAGTCATGCAAAATCTTTCACATAAGCGAGTCGTGCATTTAACTATAAATTATAATTATTTTTTATTAGTCTATGCATATAACGCTGCCACATCATATATTCATGTTAGTCATCTTTCACATTTTTGTTCGAAATGACATTCTTAACTGTAATTCAAAACTTTTTACTTTTTAGACACTTTCTTTTATTGATTTTTAAGCTTATATTTTTTTCATTATATTTAGTTATTTTTGTGAACTATTTACGTACTTTTTAACAAAGTTATCACAACAACGCGTGGGGAGGGAGTTATCTTCACTACTCTATTTCAGAGTTACATATTAAATCAAAGCCATCTTCTGCTGCAAAATATTTCTTATTTTTATTTTCTTACTCTTTTACTCCTTATCGGGTGCTCTTCTCTTTCAAATTGTTTTTTACACTATCATCCTGCCGCAACGCGTGGGGTATTGTCTAGTTGCCTCTGCGTTGTGAGTTCCGGTGAAACTTATAATCGTACGCTCCGGCCAGACAGCTCGGGCCTTTGCCTTCAAATTTGCGTACGCCTACTAGTAATCAATCATCAAATATATGGCAACGAATTAATCCGGTTACCAACTGCAGCAACAGTTCACAGCCCCGCCACCATCTTTATTTATTGTGTACATCCTTCTAATTACATATGGTAATCAAGCATGGATAATATAGTACCCCCTCTTATCCAAATTAATTGACGCTTTTTTAGTACAACTTTGAGCATCAATTAATTTGGATTGGAGTGTTGAATCATAGATGGGCTTTAGGTCCATATGAACAATGATTCCTAATTAATCTTGAGGCCCATATATGGTATGGCAGGTGGTGAAAAATTTAGTCTCACCTTGCTAGTTGAGAAGAGTTGAGACCCCTTTATAAGGGTTGCTCTACCACTTGCCATTGGGAGCTTGGGAAGATGAGTGATACACACGTGCTCCTCCTCCTACGCCGCCCGCCTCGCCACGCGACGCGACGCGGGTTGCGTGAATGAGCCGGAGCTTATTTTTGCCGCTCAGGAACGAATTAATTAATCAGGGATTAATTAACAAGTCGCTATCTGTCCGAGACGTTGGACTATCGGCTGAATTGCGTTCCCGGGATTCGTCGACTCCATTCGCGGGTGAGCGACCCTTATCCGGGAACGACGACTCCATTCCCGGGAGTGCGTCGACTCGGTCGTGGGTTTTCGCCCAGGCCCACGACTTCCTACTCGTCGGACTATATAAGAAGGCTCTGGCCACTAGAGTGACCTAGTTCGGTTCACTCACTCCCTCTCGCGTAACCTAGCCGGCATCTACTGTTCCTTGCTTTGTGCTGTCTCCGGCGACCCCATCCCGACAACCGCGTGCACGGTTGGTCGGGAGATCAGGTGCCTCCGGAACCCTGTCATTCGAAATCCTGCCCGGGAGATTGGCAATAAGGTTTTTGGGGAGCGCCTCGACGCGACTGCTCCCGCTCCATCCGCCTATGTGTCCACTACTTCCCCTGCATCAACACCATGGCCGCCGTTGCCGCCGCCAAGAAGAAGGCCACGGACGAAGCCGAGGCTGTTGTTGCCGCCGCCGCGTTGGCTTGGCCAACCGGAGGGTATGATATGTTCATCCCTCATTTACTCGTGCTTGTGCTAGCCGTATATGTGCTGCTCATAGATGGTTCGGTTCTGTGTTCTGTACGTGCTAGTATGCTTAGGTATCGGCATGAGATGCATGCCGTATTTGCCATGTTTATTGTTTACTCGTGGATTAGTCAAATCAGAAAAGTGCTAATATTTCCAACAATCCAAAAACCTTATTTTAGGCACTTCTAGATTCAAGGCTTTGCTGCAAAATTGAAATCGGAAAAGTTTACTAGGATGCATTTTAAGCGTTGGCAGACAAGGGCCACCTTGTGGCTCACAGCAATAAACGTGTCTGGTGTTGTGTCTTCACAGAAACGATTGTTCCTGAACAGGAAAAGCCGTTTAGGGAGGCAACCACCATATTTGTGGGATCCGTTCTTACTGTGATCGGAGACAAGTTGGTTGACGCATATCTCCATATGCGTGTTGCCAAAAACTTGTGGGATGCGCTCGAAGCTAAGTTCGGTGCAACCAATGCTGGGAGCGAACTGTATGCCATGGAGCAGTTCCATGATTACAGGATGGTTGATAACCATTTTGTATTGGACCAGGCTCATGAGATACAGTGCATCGCTAAGGAGCTGGAGCTCCTGAAGTGTGAGTTACCGGACAAATTTGTCGCGGATTGCATTATTGCAAAACTCCCTCCTGGATGAAGGAACTTTGCTACTTCTCTCAAGCACTTGTGACGTGAATTCTTTGTTGAGGATGTCATCGGTCATCTCAGTGTTGAGCAGAACTCGAGAGAAAAGGACTCACACATGAAAGGTGCAGAGGGTTCTTCTAGCGCCAATGTGGTGCAGAAGAACGTCCACAAGTTCAAGGGAAAGAACTCTGTCCAGCAGAATACTACCTTTAAGAAGAAGGGTAAGAAGAAAGACAAAAAGAGAGATGGCTGCTTTGCTTGTGGTTTAGAGGAACATTGGGAAACAAGTGCCCAAACAAGTACAGGAAGTCAGGACAGGACTCCAAGTCTGTCAACGTCACTCTGAGCAACAATGATGGGGCATCTGGGTATGGTAATATGTTTACCATACTTTCAGTTTGTCAGTCCACCGATTGGTGGGTTGACACTGGGCCAATATTTATGTGTGTGCTGATGTGTCTTTGTTTTCTTCTTACCAGGTCGCACGAGATTGCTTCATCCTGACGGGAAATGGCTCGCATGCTTCTGTTCATAGTGTTGGCACGGTAGATCTAAAGTTTACTTCGGGAAAGATCGTGCAACTGAAGAACATGCAGCATGTCCCCGCCATCAAGAAGAATCTCGTTAGTGGCTCCCTTCTATGTAAAGAAGGGTTTAAGTTAGTATTTGAGTCTAACAAAGTAGTTGTATCTCGCTATGGACTATTTGTTGGAAAAGGATATGATTGTGGTGGTTTATTCCGCCTTTCCCTGGAGGATTTCTATAATAAAGTCGTGAACCAAATTCATTCTAATGTGAACGAATCTGAGGTTTGGCATTCACGTATTTGTCACATAAATTTCGGTTGTATGACGCGGCTAGCTAAAATGGACTTAATCCCGAGTTTCACTTTAGTCAAAGGCTTTAAGTGCCATGCGTGTGTGCAAGCTAAGCAACCTAGTAAGCCTCACAAGCTTGCGAAGGAGAGACACCTGGCACCATTAGAGCTCATACATTCAGATCTCTGTGAGATGAATGTTGTGTTGATTAAAGGTGGAAAGAGATACTTCATGACTTTGATTGATGATTCCACTAGATTCTGCTATGTGTATTTGTTAAATACTAAGGATGAGGCTCTACACTACTTTAAAGTCTATAAGGCTGAAGTTGAGAACCAACTTGAGAGGAAAATAAAACGAGTCCGGTCTGATCGTGGTAGAGAGTACTTTTCTAATGAGTTTGATTTATTCTGTGCGGAACATGGTATTATTCATGAGAGGATGCCTTCCTCCTCACCCCAGTCAAATGGGGTTGCCGAACAGAAAAACTGTACTCTAACTGATCTGGTTAACGCCATGTTAGATACATCGGGTTTATCCAAGGCATGGTGGGGGGAGGCTGTATTGACATCATGTCATGTCCTGAATAAAGTTCCCACAAAATAATGAAACTACTCCCTATGAGCAATGGGAAAAGAAAAGAACTACACTCTCTTACTTACGCACTTGGGGCTGCTTGGCGAAAGTCAACGTGCCGATAACCAAAAAGCGCAAGTTGTGATCAAAGACTGTGGATTGCATTTTTCTTGGCTATGCCAAGCTTAGCGTTGGCTATAGATTTCTAGTGGTGAAATCTGATGTACACGACGTGTAGGTCGGTACGATCATGGAGTCTAGGGATGCTACATTCTTTGAGGATATTTTTCCCATGAGAGATATGCAAAGCATTTCTAGACTGGAATCTGATGAGACTCCTGAACTTGCCATTCCGATGGAATATTATGAACATAAAAGTGATGAGAGTTCCACAAAGGATGACGAGGAAAGCCCCTGTTAGGAGCAAGAGACAAAGGACTGCAAAGTATTTTGGTGATGATTTCCTCATGTACCTCGTGGATGATGACACTCCCAGTTCAATTTCAGAAGCTTATGCATCTCCGGATGCTGACTACTGGAAGGATGCGGTCCATAGAGAGATGGATTCCATCTTGGCTAACGGGACATGGGAGATCACTGATCGTCCTTATGGTTGTCAACCATTGGATGTAAGTGGGTGTTCAAGAATAAGATTAGGCCCGATGGTACTGTTTAGAAGTACAAGGCTAGGCTTGTGGCCAAGGGCTATACCCAGAAAGAAGAAAAGGATTTCTTCGACACTTATTCACCTGTGACTAGACTGATAACCATTCGAGTGTTACTCGCTTTGGCTGCCTCGCATGGTCTTCTCGTTCACCAGATGGATGTTAAGACGGCTTTCCTTAACGGAGAGCTAGACGAGGAAATTTACATGCAACAGCCAGATGGCTTTGTAGTAGTCAGGAAAGAAAGGTGTGCAAGCTAGTGAAATCCTTGTATGGCCTGAAACAAGCGCTAAGCAATGGCATGAGAAGTTCAACACTACTCTGACATCTGTTGGCTTTGTTGTTAACGAAGCTGGCAAATGTGTATACTATCGCTATGGTGGGGGCAAAGGAGTTATACTATGTCTGTATGTTGATGACATACTGATATTTGGGACCCACCTCAAGGTCATTGAGGAGGTCAAGGCTTTTGTATCTCATAATTTTGAGATGAAAGACCTGGGCGTGGCTAATGTTATCTTGAACATCAAGCTACTAAGAAATTCTGAGGGTGGAATTACACTTTTGCAATCCCACTATGTTGAGAAGATTTTGAGCCGTTTTGGATATTCAGACTACAAACCTTCTGCAACACCATATGATCCTAGCGTGCGGATTCGAAAGTTCGAAGGCACGGTTGTAGATCAATTGAGATATTCTCAAGTGGTTGGTTCATTGATGTACCTAGCATGTGCTACTCGTCCTGACATCTCATTTGTTCTGTGCAAACTGAGCCGGTTTGTTTCCAATCTGGGATATGTGCATTGGCATGTTGTTGAGCGAGTGATGTGTTACTTGCAAGGTACTGCGAACTATGGAATTCACTATTCTGGGTACCCGACGGTACTTGAAGGGTATAATGATTCGAATTGGATATCTGATGCTGATGTGATAAAAGCCACAAGTGGACATGTTTTCACACTTGGTGGTGGTGTTGTTTCCTAGAAGTCTTGCAAGCATACGATCTTAACCAGATCGACTATGGAAGCAGAACTCATAGCATTAGACACATCATGCGTCGAAGTAGAATGGCTTCAAGAGCTTTTGATGGATTCGCCGGTGGTTGACAAACCAGTGCTGGCTGTCCTTATGAACCGTGACAATCAAACGGTGATTGCCAAAGCTAAGAGTTCAAAGGACAACATGAAATCCACAAAGCACATAAAAAGAAGATTGAAATCTGTCAGAAAATCAAGAAACTTCGGAGTAATAGCGTTGGATTATATCCAGACGGCTAAGAATCTGGCAGACCCTTTTACGAAAGGGCTATCACGGATTGTGATATAAAATGCATCGAGGGAGATGGGTATGAGACCCACGAAAGTTGCCATGGGGGTAACCCAACCTATGTGATCGGATATCCCGTGAATTAGGACCCAGGAAAACAATCTAGCGGTCAACTGAGGAGAGTATCCTTAATGAACCCACTTCGTTGGAGATTCAGTAATACTCTCAATTCTGTAAGGCAGGCTAACTTTAGTCTTAATATGTTCCAAAGCTTGTGTAAGCAAGTTGTTAACCTATAGAGCATTCTTTGGAGGAACACACCTATGTGATCCCGACTGCTAGTCACAGTCTATGAGATTGGGTAATCTCTAGGAAGCTCATGAGAAGGTACGGAGTATGACTAATAGGCTCCACGCATGGGGTTTAGCCTTCGGCGGCCACGTATCAGCTGACAATAGGCAAAACTTCTCCACGCCAAACTGACAATTCAAGCCATAGTCCATTGTTCAGTTGTGAAGATGTCTAATCTTGTTGCTCTAGGTGGAAGTTCAACTTAACAGTCTTCACTGAAATTTTTGATATATCAAACATTGTTTGGAATAGTTGACAAACTTATGTGCCTTGAGATCTAGTGAGGGATTGTTGAATCATAGATGGGCTTTAGGCCCATATGAATAATGATTCCTAGTTAATCTTGAGGCCCATGTATGGTATGACAGGTGGTGCAAAGTTTAGTCCCACCTTGCTAGTTGAGGAGAGTTGAGACCCCTTTATAAGGGTTTCTCTACCACTTGCCATTGGGAGCTTGGGAAGAGGAGTGGTACACGCGCGCTCCTCCTCCTACGCCGCCCGCCTCGCCACGCCTCGCCTCGCCTCGTCACAACGCGCGCGCGCCTTGGGTTGCAGGAATGAGCCGATCCGGAGCTTATTTTTGCCGCTCAGGAACAAATTAATTAATCAAGAATTAATTAACGAGTCGCTATCTGTCCGAGACGTTGGACTGTGGGCTGACTTGCGTTCCCGGGATTCATCGACTCCGTTCGCGGGTGTACGACCCTTCTTCGGGAACGACGACTCCCTTCCCGGGAGTGCGTCAACTCGGTCGTGGGCTTCCGCCCAGTCCCATGACTTCCTACTCGGCGGACTATATAAGAAGGCTCTGGCCACTAGAGTGACCTAGTTCGGTTCACTCACCCCCTCTCGCGTAACCTAGCCGTCATCTACTATTCCTTGCTTTGTGATGTCTCCGGCGACCCCATCCCGACGACCACGTGCACAGTTGGTCGGGAGAGCAGGTGCCTGCAGAACCCTGTCGTTCGAGATCCTGTCCGGGAGATCGGCAATAAGGTTTTTGGGGAGCGTCTCAACGCGACTGCTCCCGCTCCGTCCGCCTCTGCTTCCACTACTTCCCCTGCATCAACAACCATGGCCGACGATGCCGCCGCCAAGAAGAAGGCGACGGACGAAGCCGAGGCTGCTGCTGCCGCCGCCGCGTTGGCCTGGCCAACCGGAGGGTATGATATGTTTATCCCTCATTTACTTGTGCTTGTGCTAGCCGTATATGTGTTGCTCATAGATGGTTCGGTTCTATGTTCTGTACGTGCTAGTATGCTTAGGTAGGCATGAGATGCATGCCGTATTTGCCATGCTTACACTCGTGGATTAGTCTAATCAAAAAAATGCTAATATTTCCAACATTGAATAAGTAATATATTTACTTATGTTACTGTATATGCATGCGACGGTTCGCCGACCATTTTTAATTATTTTATGCGCCCTTCTAATTATATAATGTAACCAACCATGAGAAATATAGTAGGAGTAATAGACTTAATTTTGCTACTGTATGCATGCAACAGTTCACCGCCTCGCCGCCGCTTTTCACTCCTAATTACACAGTAATGAACCACATAAATAAAACATAGTAATATAAGTAACTAGACGATGGTCGTGCGTTGCTGCGGGAACCTTCTTAAAAATATGTATGGATAAGTGATAGAAGACTAAAATTAATGCAAAAAATATATAAAAGTTTCTTACATGACTTATTTCCCAGGGGAAAATCATGCATGAGGTGGATTACATGCATGCCATGCATGAATTGTTGCTGTGAAAGGGTTGCATGCATGGAAAAATAATTAGTGACGTAGTAGATAGATTAATTTCGCTGCCACATCATATATTCATGTTAGTCACCCATCACATTTTTGTTCGAAATGGCATTTTAACTGTAATTCAAAACTTTTTATTTTTTAGACACTTTCTTTTATTGATTTTCAAGCTTATATTTTTCATTAGATTTAGTTATTTTTGTCAACTATTTACGTATTTTTTAACAAAGCTATTGCAACAACGCGCGGGGAGAGAGTTATCCTCACTACTCTATTTCAGAGTTACATATTAAATCGAAGCCATCTTCTGGTGCAAAACATTTCTTATTCTTATTTTCTTAGTCTTTTTCTCCTTATTGGGTGCTCCTCCTTTTCAAACTGTTTCTTACACTACCATCCCGCTGCAACGCAAGGGGTATTGTCTAGTTGCCTCTACGTTGTGAGCTCCGGCGAAGCTTATAAGGCAACGCGGGCCTTGGCCTTCAAATTTGCATACGCCAACTAGTAATCAACCATCAAATATATGGTAACGAATTAATTCAGTTACCAACTGCAGCAACCGTTCACTGCTCCACCATCATCTTTATTTATTATGTACATCCTTCTAATTACATATGGTAATCAACCGTGGATAATATAGTAGTACTTTTTTCTATCCAAATTAATTGACGCTTCTTTAGTACAACTTTGGGCTTCAATTAAATTGGATTGAAGGGAGTAATATATTTAATTCTGTTACTGTATATTCATGCAACGGTTCGCCGACCATTTTTATTTATTGTACGCGTCCCTTAATTACATACGGTAACCAACCATGAGAAATATAGTAGGAGTACTAGATTCAATTTTGTTACTGTATACATGCAACAGTTCACCACCTCGCCATCATTTTTCACTCCTAAGTACACTGTATGAGCCACATAAAATAAAACATAGTAATATAAGTAAGATGATGCCCCGTGCGTTGTTACGGGAACCTTGTTAAGAATATGTATGGATAAGCAATAGAAGACTAAAATAAATGCAAAAACAAATACAAAAGTAACTCCCAGGGGAAAATCATGCATGAGGTGGATTACATGCATGTGAAGCATGAATTGTTGATGTGAAAGGGTTGCATGCATGGAAAAATAATTAGTGACGTAGTAGATAGATTAATAATGCGATGGACATGCATGGTTTATTGGTCTAGAAGGCTCCCATGCATAGTTAGTGGGTTGCAACTATTGAAGAATAGAAGATGTGGTTACTGGCTGCACGCAATGGTTCTTTACCTGCCACCGCTTTGGAACCCTATCTCCCTCCTTCTTCCTCTATGCGCAACCTCCGCCGCGGCACAGTGCGTGCCTGTGACACCGTTGTCGTTTTCCTCCTGTCTCCTTCCTCCTCTAGCTCTTCCGAAGCTCCAGTGCACGGCCAACGCGTCGTCATGACCATGCCCCTCCCTCCACGTGGTCTCCTCGCCCCAGAGCGCCGTCATACGCATCGCCGCGGCCGCGCTCCTTGGCTCCCCTTGTTCGGCTATATATAGCCCTCCTCCGAGACTCTTAAGCAACCCATCAGCCTCCATTTCCCTCCTAGCGCCCTCCTTGACGAATAGTTTGAGTTCTCGGTCTCGAATTGCTGCCCTCCGCCAGCCATGGCCCCCACTACCCTTCGCCTAAATTTGAGCCACCCGAGCCCCTCTCTCCCTCTAGCCATCCCCAAGGTGCTCTCCTAGCCTCGGCGGAGCCCTTCCCAACTGTCTCCTCACCGTTCCACCACCGGAGTGCCCTGCCCATCATCGCCCGTCGCCGATCACCTCCACCTCTGAAAGAGCGCTCAAGCCCGCCCTTCCTAGGATCCGCGCTACCCCTGGATGGGTGTAGCTCGGCGTGACGAGCATGCCGATACGCCGACCGGCGAGAAAGATGGTCGAGGCCGCCCGAAATCCTCATCGGAGCCTGCCGGCCTCGCCTCTTCTCCGCGTCAATTGGAGGAAGAAGAAGGAAGCCAGGAAGAGAGAGAGAGAGAGAGAGAGAGAGAGAGAGAGAGAGCAGGGTGGGTCCCGCGTGTAACTGACAGCTGGCTGGGCCCGCTCAGTTTAAGTGAATACGTCTTTCCAAAAATATGTTTTTTGCTTGAGAAGGTGTATTTCACTAGGGCTACGGCCAGGAATGCCCTTTCCCTTTGTGGAAAGTGCATTTCCCCGTAGTACGTATTCTGTTTTCATCCACTTGCCGAAACGGCTAAATAGCGGGCGTTCATCCATTAAGGACAGAATTGAACAGATTTTTGTTTGTTTTCTACCTAACGAACGAACGACCATATCTTTTTAATCGCAATTCCGATTCAGCCCCCTTCGAGAGAGAAACTTTTCTGGCAAAAAATTCTGCGAGCTTCTCGCACTTCTTGAGGGTGATTTCTTCAACCCCATGCAAGCCACATCAACCACTTGCGTGACGGAATTGCAATAGCCATGGTTTTCACTTGAATGATTGAATAATTGTGAGCTCATGTAATTATTTTGTTAATGCTATGAAAATGCTTGTGAATCCATGCTCATTCTTATGCAAGGTTCATTTGCATCTAGTTAGTTAAATGATTAATTGATAATGTTATTATTATCATGTTTCATTCTTGTAATCATTTCCGATGCTATTGATAATGATATGCTCACATGATTAGTTATGGTTTGTTATGAAAATACTTGTAAGATATGATCATCACTATGCCATGCTCATTTGCATCCCACAGACTAATGAATTATTGTGGTTAATGTTAAGATTCATATGCTAAATGGATATATTTCCCATCCATGCTTATATGTTGATATCATACTCATATGAATTGTCATTTCATCATGCTATTTTGCTATGGCTGAGCTCGCCACCATTCAAGTTAAACCTGGCATTAATCATACTTGAACAAAACTGTTTCCTGAGTCACAGTGCCACCGAATCGAGCTCACTAGTGCAGCCACACTTGCTTGGATGGGGAGGCCCTAACTCGGTCTATTGCCATGCCTCTCATAGGTGCCCCCAACTAGGAAAGGTAATTTGTGCGCGCTACCCTAATCAGGTAGGCGGCCATAGCCTTGTGTGCGCGAGTTGAATGGTATACTAGTGTCCCCATTTGGGAAGATAATGTTTAGTTTTGCCATGACGGTGGCAGCCACAAAGGTGGCGGATGTCACGTGTTGACATCGGGGCCACCCATGTCATTGCCCAAAGGGGAGCTTCTCAGAGTGGCCAGGAGAGTTTCATGCAATAAATTGGTTTTGTTGGAACGTCGTTGGTCCACCTAAATGGGAGCACGAGGCCATGAGTTCCATGGTGTGGGTATAGTGTACTGACTTCTGCAGAGTGTATAATCTATCGATAGCTGTGTCCTCGGTCATGGACACAATTCGTAGTAGGTCACACTGTGGGTCAACAGTAATAATAACCTAAATAATAAACAACCATGGTTCCATGAGGAAATAAGTTGGTTGATCTTTATGTGGTCATGCGATGATCACGACGTCGAGCTCTGTGTGGATATGTGATGATCACGATGGTGTCATTGATACCGATGTTGGTTGATCAGAGGTGATCATGTGATGATCACAACAGTAAGATTGATACCTATGGCGGTTATGAGATAACCTCTGAGGTGAGTAAGTTGGTCCATGAGACCTAAAACATCGACTCCCCTGCATGCTAGTTCTATTATCATCACGTTCATATCATGATTACATGTACATGCCATGTTCACTCTCATGTTGTTCTAGTAGTACCATGTTCATCATCAATAGTTAACTTGTAATTTCCATGCTATGGTTTGTCTTGATTGATTTTGGTTATTGTGAGCTTGCGAGTACATTCAAAGTACTCACCTACCGTGTCATGCCAAATTGTAGGTAATGTGTTGATTGATTGCTTGTTGAGGATCCTGATTTTGCAAGTTAGGTCGTGTCCTAGCCAGAGTCCCTACGGAGTGGAGTTCATCACCGTTGTCGTTGTTCTGTTGCTAGAAGTTATTCGGCTGCTAGCATAGAGCTATCTTAGCCGGCGTAGTGTCGTCGTGCCCCTGTAACCTTTGTAATACTAGAATCCTTTTACCAATATTATTTGTAATAAAGAGTAGTTCTGTTCTATGCCAAGAAGTGTATTCCAGAAGACTTGATCTCTAGGCTGGAATATGGGGTGTTCCAGTTCCTCTAAGCCAGGGTGCCACAGGCTTTGGTATCAGAGTAGGTCTGGTTGTAGGACGTCCTTGTTAGCACGAGCGTTTGAAATCTGTAGTATGGAGTCGGTTTGCTGCATTTGGTTGTTGCATTTGTTTGCCGCATAGCTGCTACCTCTTGAGCACTGCGTTGGTTTTCCCTTGAAGAGGAAAGGGTGATGCAGCAAAGTAGCGTAAGTATTTCTCTCAGTTTTTGAGAACCAAGGTATCAATCTAGTAGGAGGCTCCACGCAAGTCCTTCGTACCTACACAAACAAACAAGAACCTCGCAACCAATGCGATAAAGGGGTTGGCAATCCCTTCACGGCCACTTGCGAAAGTGAGATCTGATAGAGATAATAAGATAAGATAAATATTTTTGGTATTTTTATGATATATATTGGAAAGTAAAGATAGCTAAATAAAGTAGATTGGAAACTTATATGATGGAAGATAGACCCGGGGGCCATAGGTCTCACTAGTGGCTTCTCTCAAGATAGCATAAGTATTATGGTGGGTGAACAAATTACTGTCAAGCAATTGATAGAAAAGTGCATAGTTATGAGATTATCTAGGCATGATCATGTATATAGGCATCACGTCCGCAACAAGTAGACCGAGTCCTGCCTGCATCTACTACTATTACCCCACACATCGACCGCTATCCAGCATGCATCTAGAGTATTAAGTTCATAAGAACAGAGTAACGCATTAGGCAAGATGATATGATGTAGAGGTATAAACTCAAGCAATACGATATAAACCCCATCTTTTTATCCTCGATGGCAACAATACAATACATGCCTTGCTGCCCCTGCTGTCACTAGGAAAGGACACCGCAAGATTGAACCCAAAGCTAAGCACTTCTCTCATTGCAAGAAAGATCAATCTAGTAGGCCAAACGAAACTGATAATTCGAAGAGACTTGCAAAGATAACCAATCATACATAAAAGAATTCAGAGGAGATTCAAATATTTCTCATAGATAAACTTGATCATAAACCCACAATTCATCGGATCTCGACAAGAACACCGCAAAAAGAGTTACATCGAATATATCTCCAAGAAGATTGAGGAGAACTTTGTATTGAGATTCAAAGAGAGAGAAGAACCCATCTAGCTAATAATTATGGACCCGAAGGTCTGTGGTAAACTACTCACAACTCATAGGAGAGGCCTTGGCGATGATGTATAGGCCCTCCGTGATCGATTCCCCCTCTGGCGGAGCGCCGGAAAAGGCCCCAAGATGGGATCTCATGGATACAGAAGGTTGCGGCGGTGGAAATAGGGTTTCGTGGTGCTCCTAGATGTTTTCAGGGTATGGAGGTATATATAGGAGAAGGAGGTCGGTCAGGGGAGCCACGAGGGGCCCACGAGGGTGGGGGGCGCGCCCTCCTGCCTCGTGGCTGCCTCGGCTACTTCTTGACGTCCACTCCAAGTCTCCTGGATTGCGTTTGTTCCAAAAAATGCTCCCGAAGGTTTCATTCCGTTTGGACTCCATTTGATATTCCTTTTCTTCGAAACACTGAAATAGGCCAAAAACAGCAATTTGGGTTGGGCCTCCGGTTAGTAGGTTAGTCCCGAAAATGGTATATAAGTGTAAAGTAAAGCCCATAAACATCCAAAACGGGTAATATAATAGCATGGAACAATCAAAAATTATAGATACGTTGGAGACGTATCAATAGCATGCATATAGACTTATTATATTGTCGCTAACGGTTGATCTTGTGAGTGTAGATGGCATTGGTTTCGATCCACTACATGCACTCTCCAGCTTTGCATACCTACTTTTCGATGTTTGGTGTCATCTCTGTCCCAGTAGAGTGATGCCAAGGTACCAACTTGTGTCGAACACTCGCAGGATTGTTGCTTAGGTATCGCGCCAATATATATTTTTCTGCCCCACCTATCGTTTTGGTGGTAGACATGTTTCTACCCCAAATCTTGCCGCTTTAGCAACCCTTACTAGTCTTTATTACCTGAAAAGGGCAATGCCAGCAGACCCTGCTCCACCGCTATCCTACCCTATCACTCATCCCTTGGACAAGTACGGTTCCCTTCCGTCCGCTTGGATGATGTTGTAGCCATGGCAATCATGTTCCACTACATGATCACGGAGTACGTCCTCACCTCCGAGCCCGTCAGAGTTGCAACAGGTGTCAAGCCAGCCTTGGTGTATCTCTATTTACACCAACCTCTCCACACGTAGATCCACCTTCGTGCACACCACCACAATATAGTAGATTGTAGTACCGGAGTTTCCGTGAGATTTGTGTGCTTAAGTAGGCATGCATATTGTTGTGAATAGTAGTAAGATGTGATGTTGTTTGTGTGTGATCTTGCTGCCTTGTGTGCTTTTATTTGAGATGTTTCATTTGCTTATTCCTTTGGGCATTTGGTGTCATGATGTCTAATACACAACCTTCTTCTTGTAGACATTGTTGGGCCTCCAAGTGCAGAGGTTTGTAGGACAGTGGCAAATTTCCCTCAAGTGGATGACCTAAGGTTTATCAATCCGTGGGAGGCGTAGGATGAAGATGGTCTCTCTCAAACAACCCTGCAACCAAATAACAAAGAGTCTCTTGTGTCCCCAACACACCCAATACAATGGTAAATTGTATAGGTGCACTAGTTCGGCGAAGAGATGGTGATACAAGTGCAATATGGATGATAGATATAGGTTTTTGTAATCTGAAAATATAAAAACAGCAAGGTAATTAATGATAAAAGTGAGCACAAACGGTATTGGAATGGTAGGAAACAAGGCCTAAGGTTCATACTTTCACTAGTGCAAGTTCTCTCAACAATAATAACATAACTGGATCATATAACTATCCCTCAACATGCAACAAAGAGTCACTCCAAAGTCACTAATAGCGGAGAACAAACGAAGAGATTATGGTAGGGTATGAAACCACCTCAAAGTTATCCTTTCTGCTCAATCTATTCGAGAGTCCATAGTAAAATAACACGAAGCTATTCTTTCCGTTCAATCTATCATACAGTTCGTACTAGAATAACACCTTAAGACACAAATCAACCAAAACCCTAATGTCACCTAGATACTCCATTGTCACCTCAAGTATCCGTGCGCATGATTATATGATATGCATCACACAATCTCATATTCATCTATTCAACCAACATAAAGAACTTCAAAGAGTGCCCCAAAGTTTCTACCAGAGAGTCAAGACAAAAACGTGTGCCAACCCCTATGCATAAGTTCACAAGGTCACTGAACCCGCAAGTTGATCACCAAAACGTACATCAAGTAGATCACGTGAATATCCCATTGTCACCATAGAGAAGCACGGCAAGACATACATCAAGTGTTCTCAAATCCTTAAAGACTCAATCCGATAAGATAACTTCAATGGGAAAACTCAATCCATTACAAGAGAGTAGAGGGGGAGAAACATCATAAGATCCAACTATAATAGCAAAGCTCGCAATACATCAAGATCGTATCAACTCAAGAACACGAGAGAGAGAGAGAGAGAGAGAGAGAGAGAGAGAGAGATCAAACACATGGCTACTGGTACATACCCTCAGCCCCGAGGGTGAACTACTCCCTCCTCGTCATGGAGAGCGTCGAGATGATGAAGATGGCCACCGGTGAGGGATCCTCCCTCCGGCAGGGTGCCGGAATGGACTCCTGAGAGGTTTTTGGTGGCTACAGAGGCTTGCGGCGGCGGAACTCCCGATCTATTCTGTTCCTCGATGTTTTAAGGGTATATGGAGATATATAGGCGAAAGAAGTCGATCAGGGGAGCCACGAGGGGCCCACGAGGGTGGGGCGCGCCTAGGGGAGGTAGGCGCGCCTCCCTGCCTCGTGGACACCTCGAAGCTTCCGTTACGTGCACTCCAAGTCCCCTGGATTGCTTCCGTTCCAAAAATAACTTTCCCGAAGGTTTCATTCTGTTTGGACTCCGTTTGATATTCCTTTTCTTCGAAACACTGAAATAGGCAAGAAAACAACAATATGGGTTGGGCCTCCGGTTAATAGGTTAGTCCCAAAAATTATATAAAAGTGTAAAGTAAAGCCCATAAACATCCAAAACGGGTAATATAATAGCATGGAACAATCTAAAATTATAGATACATTGGAGACGTATCAAGCATCCCCAAGCTTAATTCCTGCTCGTCCTCGAGTAGGTAAATGATAAAAATAGAATTTTTGATGTGGAATGCTACCTAGCATAATTCTCAATGTAATTTTATTTATTGTGGCATGAATGTTCAGATCCAAATGAAAAATAAAAGTTCATAGTGACATAAGAAATAGTAATACTTCAAGCATACTAACTAAGCAATCATGTCTTCTCAAAATAACATGGCATTAGAAGGTTCATCCCTACAAAATCATATAGTTAGGCTATGTTTCATTTTCATCACACAAAATACTCCCATCAAGAACAACCCCGGTTTCAGCCAAGCAATTGGTTTATACTTTTTAACGCGCTTCAGCCTTTTTCAACTCTCACGCAATACATGAGCGTGAGGCATGGATATAGCACTATGGGTGGAATAGAATATGATGATGGAGGTTGTGTGGAGAAGACAAAAAAGGAGAAAGTCTCACATTGACAAGGCTAATCAATGGGCTATGGAGATGCCCATCAATTGATGTCAACATGAGGAGTAGGGATTGCCATGCAACGGATGCACTAGAGCTATAAATGTATGAAAGCTCAACAAAAGAAACTAAGTGGGTGTGCATCCAACTTGCTTGCTCACGAAGACCTAGGGCATTTTTAGGAATCCCATCGTAGGAATATACAAGCCAAGTTCTATAATGAAAAATTCCCACTAGTATATGAAAGTGACAACATATGAGACTCTCTATATGAAGAACATGGTGCTACTTTGAAGCAAAAGTGTGGAAAAGGATAGTAACATTTCCCCCTTTTATTTTCTTTTTCTTTTTTTTCTTTTTTTGGGCCTTTCTTTTTTTTCTTTTGGCCTTTCTCTTTTCTTTTTTTTCTTTGGCCTTTCCTTTTTTTTGGCCTTTCTTTTTTTTATTTGGGGACAATGCTCTAATAATGATGATCATCACACTTCTATTTATTTACAACTCATGAATTACAACTCAAAACTAGAACAAGATATGACTCTATATGAATGCCTCCAGCGATGTACCGGGATGGGCAATGAATCAAGAGTGACATGTATGAAAAATTATGCATGGTGGCTTTTCCACAAATACGATGTCAACTACATGATCATGCAAGGCAATATGACAATGATGATGCGTGTCATGATAAACGGAACGGTGGAAAGTTGCATGGCAATATATCTCGGAATGGCTATGGAAATTCCATAATAGATAGGTATGGTGGCTGTTTTGAGGAGGATATAAGGAGGTTTATGTGTGATAGAGCGTATCATATCACGGGGTTTGGATGCACTGGCGAAGTTTGCACCAACTCTCAAGGTGAGAAAGGGCAATGCACGGTACCGAAGAGGCTAGCAATGATGGAAAGGTAAAAGTGCGTATAATCCATGGACTCACATTAGTCATAAACAACTCATATACTTATTGCACAAGTTTTATTAGCCCTCGAAGCAAAGTACTACTACACATGCTCCTAGGGGGGAGGTTGGTAGGAGTTAACCATCGCGTGCCCCCGACCTCCACTCAAGGGAAGGCAATCAAAAGAGCACCCCATTCAATAAATTTGTTACACAACTTTTACCATACGTGCATGCTGCGGGACTTGCCAACTTCAACACAAGTATTCTTTAAATTCATAATCACCCAACTAGCATGACTCTAATATCGCCACCTTCATATCTCAAAACAATTATCAAGTATCAAATTGATCATAGCATCCAATTCACTTTCTATGATAGTTTTTATTATATCCAACTTGGATGCCCATCATTCTAGGACCAATTTTTATAACCATAGCAAATACCATGCTGTTCTAAAGACTCTCAAAATAATATAAGTGAAGCATGAGAGTTCATCTATTTCTTCAAAATAAAACTACCGTCGTGCTCTAAAATCTATAAGTGAAGCACTAGAGCAAATGACAAACTACTCCGAAAGATATAAGTGAAGATCGATGAGTAGTCAAATAATTATGCAACTATGTGAAGACTATCTAACATTTAAGAATTTAAGATCTTGGTATTTTATTCAAACAGCAAGCAAAACAAAACAAAATGACACGACGCTCCAAGCAAAACACATATCATGCGGTGAATAAAAATATAGCTCCAAGTAAAGTTACCGATGAACGAAGACGAAAGAGGGGGTGCCATCAGGGGCATCCCCAAGCTTAGGCTCTTGGTTGTCTTTGAATATTACCTTGGGGTGCCTTGGGCATCCCCAAGCTTAGGCTCTTTCCACTCCTTATTCCATAATCCATCGAATCTTTACCCAAAACTTGAAAACTTCACAACACAAAACTCAACAGAAAACTCGTAAGCTCCATTAGTATAAGAAAATAAAACCACCACTTAGGTACTGTTGTGAAGTCATTCTAAATTCATATTGGTGTAATATCTACTATATTCCAACTTCTCTATGGTTCATACCCTCCGATACTACTCATAGATTCATCAAAAATAAGCAAACAACACATAGAAAACAGAATCTGTCAAAAACAGAACAGTCTGTAGTGATCTGTATCAAACATATACTTATGGAACTCCAAAACTCCTACAAAATTAGCAAAACCTGATAAATTTGTGTACCAATCCATAGCAAAAATAATAAGATTGAAATCATGTTTCTGTGAATTATCAAAACTAATTTACTGGGTGCAAAAATTTCTGATTTTCAGCAGGATCAACACAACTATCACCGTAAGCTATCCTAAAGGTCTTACTTGGCACTTTATTGAAACAAAAGCTATAAAACATGATTACTACAGTAGAATAATCATGTGGACACACTAAAATAGTAAGGGTAAATATTGGGTTGTCTCCCAACAAGCGCTTTTCTTTAATGCCTTTTTAGCTAGGCATGATGATGACAATGATGCTGACATAAAAGATAAGAATTGAAACATAAAGAGAGCATCATGAAGCATATGACTAGCACATTTAAGTCTAACCCACTTACTATGCATAGGGATTTTGTGAGCAAACAACTTATTGGAACAATAATCAACTAGCATAGGAAGGCAAAACAAGCATAACTTCAAAACTTTAAGCACATAGAGAGGAAACTTGATATTATTGCAATTCCTACAAGCATATTGTCACATCCCTGGTCCTGTTATGCACTAGGCCAGACCTCATGTGAGCATCATGTTTTAATTCAAATGAAATTTGAATTGAGGGATTTTCTAAGCCTCAGAAACCTTCTAAAAATGATGATCAACATTAAAAATTGCTTCAAATGCTTCCAAGGAAATGTTCCTTTTCAGCTTTGAAAAATATTGGCAAGAATAAAATGCAAACCAATATTTTTGGAGTGACTGAAACATTTATTTTGGGGCCTTTGAATTAATTCAATAACTATTTGCATTGGATATATATTTGATATATAAATAATATATGTCCAATAATACTGGAACATTTTTATGTGGTTTGGTATATTTTAGCTCTAGCCACATAACTATTTTCAGGATTTTATAAAATGGTTTAGTATTTTACTAAACTAAAACAACACAGAACAAAATAGATAAATAAAAACAGAAATAGAAAGAGCAGAGGACTACCTGGCGCTCACCTCAGCCCACCTGGCCCAGCTCCTCCAGCCGGCCCAGCCCATCGCCGCCTCCCTCCCCTGTCGTCTTCCTCCCTGCCAGGAGGACGGGCACGCGCCCGGCACGCGCGGCCACACGCCCCGGCCACCTCCTCCCTGCCTGGCTGCCTCCTCCTCCCCCTGGACGTCTCCCGAGCGCCACGCACTCGCCCTCGACCCTCTCTCACTCTCCCGTGTCTCTCCCTCCGTCCCTATCCCCCTCTGCTCCCTCTCCCTCCCGCGACCGAAACGGAGCTCGTCGCCGCCGCTCGCCATAGCCACGGCCACCGACCACCACTCGCCTCGCCGACCAATCCAGAAGGACCGCAGCGTCGTCCTCATCCTCTCCGACGAGTCAAGCGACCTCGGACCCCCTGCATCGCCGTCATCGAGCCGTCTTCTTCACACACGGCCGCCGGATGCCGCTCGTCGATTCGCCGTCTCCGCCACCTCCCCGAGCCCACCGAGCTGCTCGTCGACCTCGCCGTGAGCTCCTCTGCCGAACCCCTCTCTCCCCGTGCTCTATTTCCCTCCGTAGTCGCCGTTACCACCGCGGCCGAGAGCTTCCCGCCGCCGGCCATGGCGTGGACATGGCCACAGCCACCGCAGCTCGTTCCCGAGCCCACCGTCGTGCTCACCGCAACCTCAGGAGCCCGCAGCACCCACCAGTTCCTCCCGTAGTGCACCATAGCGTCGAATCGGTCGGCGCCCGAACTCCGGCCGCCGCGGAAGCGGACACCGCCGTCGATTTAGGTCGTCTCCGGCGACCCCTCTAGCACCAGCCGACGCGGACGAGGCCCAGGGTTCCAACGGTGCCATCCGCGCCCCGAACCGTGGCCCGTGCTGCGTTTCCGGATCGCGCCGCCGTCTCGGGCCTCGCCGGCGTCATGTCGCCGGCGGGTTTGACTTGTTTGACCTGGGGTTTGACCCCCCCCAGGGTCGCTGACTAGTGGGGCCAGGCCCTGCTAATTTTAGTTAAATATTAACTAAACCTAATTAGCCACTAACACTGACCAGTGGGCCCCGACCCCCCTAATCCTTTAATTAAGCAGATAACCCCCTGTTAACTAACTGTGACACTGACATATGGGTCCCACAGGTCAGATTTGACCTGGACAATGCCCGTTGACTTGCTGACGTCACCGTGAAGTCATGCTGACGTAGTAATAGGTTTTCTGGATTTATTTTTATTTAGAAAATTCCAGAAAATTGTATAAACTTCTAAAATTCATAGAAATTCAACCGTAACTCCAAATTAAATAAATTATATATGAAAAATTATCAGAAAAATTCAAGGAATCCATCTGTACCATTTTCATGCATGTTAGAACAACTTATAGCTGCTGTTTAGCACAAATCAATTAAATGGCATTTGAATAATCACATATGGAGTTTAAATTTGAATCTTGTATTCAAACCAACTTCATTTAATCTGTTGCTAGTTGCATTAGCTCAAAACACATTCATTTTGCCATGTCATGATCATGCATCATATTGTGCATTGCATTGATTGTGTTCCCTTCTATGTTGCCGGTATTTGTCCCCTCTCGATAGACGTGATACCGATGATGTGATCGTTGACACTGATGAAGACTCAATGCTATCTTCAGAAGTGCCAGGCAAGCAAAACCCCCTTGTTCATTTCGATACAAACCCACTCTCTCGCTCCTGCTCTCTTTTACTACATTAGGACAACAACGATTCATCTGTTACCTGCTGCGGTAGCTGAACCCCTTTATCCTCTGCATGACCTGTCATTCCACAGTAAATAGATGAAACCCACTAGCATGAGTAGGAGTTGTTTGAGCCCTGTTGTGCCTACTCATTCTTGGTTGTTTGTCATGCCTGCTACTGCTTAGAGTTGTGTCAGGTCTGATTCATCGGGAATGAATCAGAGGTGTGTGAACATGTCCTACCATTGAGAGCTAAGTGTGTGAACACGATTTGGTAAAGGTAGCAGTGAGAGGCCATGTAGGAGTACATGGTGGGTTGTCTCATTGAAGCCGTCCTTAGGAACTGAGTTCTGTGTTTGTGATCCATGATTCAGCTACTACCATACATTGGGCCCTGAAATATGACCCCGCTTGACTTCTTATTCACCCTTGTCCTCTGTCCAGGAGTTGCAAGTAGTTTCTGGTGTTTGTAGTATGCTGGAGGCCGTGGACAGTGCTGACCGTAGGGGTGGGCTGTGATGCGGTAGGCACGTGGCCGGGTATACCGGGCGCCCGTTTGGTGTCACGGAACCCTGTTCACATCGTTTGGGGCTGTGAGCGAAACTCCGGCCGGATCTCCTCATGGATGGAACCCGAATAGGCGATAAACCTGGACTAGAGACTTGAGTGTTTAGGTAGGTCATGGTCTACACCCACGTCGGCTTTCGCTTGAAGTCTGCCGAGCACATGTCGTGTGCAGACGCTAAGTGGTGGAAACATGTATGAAGAAGTACACCCCTGCAGGGTTAACATCATCTATTCGAATAGCTGTGTCCGCGGTAAAGGACTTCTGGGTTGCTTATATCAGTTCATAGACAAGTGAAAGTGGATACTCTAAAATACGCAAGATAAGCGTGAGTGCTATGGATGGCGTTCTCGTAGGGAGACGGGAGCGGATCCATAGTGGTGTATTGATATGGTGAATATGTGGACTCGTGTGCGCCACCTCAAAAGAGTTACTTGCAGTCGTAGTTTAGGATAGCCACCGAGTCAAAGCTGGCTTGCTGCAGTTAAACCCCACCATCCCCTTTGTTGATAATGATGCATATGTAGTTAGTTCTGATGTAAGTCTTGCTGGGTACATTTGTACTCACGTTTGCCTATTTTATGTTTTTGCAGAGAGACTTCGGTCTCACTAGTAGTTTCGCGTGGACTTCGACGTTTAGCTTGTTACCTCAGCTACGATCTTGTGCCCTCGGCAGGATTTGGTAGATAGTCAGGCTTCTCAGCCTTTTTCAGTTATAGATGTCTGTACTCAGACATGATAGCTTCCGCTTGTGCTTTGATTTGTATGCTCTGATTGTTGGGTCACGAGACCCATGTTTGTAATATCTCGCTCCTCGAAGCCTAATGAATAAATACTTGAGTTGTAGAGTCATGTTATGATGCCATGTTGTATTTGCACATATCGAGCATATTGTGTGTATGTTATTGAAATGCTTGGTATGTGTGGGATCTGACAACCTAGTTGTTTATCCTTGGTAGCCTCTCTTACCGGGAAATGTCTCCTAGTGTTTCCACTGAGCCATGGTAGCTTGCTACTGCTCCGGAACACTTAGGCTGGCCGGCATGTGTCCTTCGTTGTTCCTATGTCTGTCCCTTCGGGGAAATGTCACGCGATGAATACCGGAGTCCTGCTAGCCCAGTGCTACAGCCTGGATTCACTCGCTGATGACCGACACGTTCGATGCTGGGTCATGGATGCCTGTCCCTGTAAGTTTGTGCCACTTTGGGTTTACGACTAGCCATGTCAGCCCGGGCTCCTTATCATATGGATGCTAGCGACACTATCATATACGTGTGCCAAAAGGTGCAAACGGTCCCGAGCAAAGGTAAGGCGACACCCGTGGGAATACCGTGCGTGAGGCCGCAAAGTGATATGAGGTGTTACATGCTAGATCGATGTGGCATTGAGTCGGGGTCCTGACAGCGTTGGTATCAGAGCTTGACTGCCTGTAGGATTACCAAGCCAAACTGGTCGAAGTTGAGTCTAGAAATTCTTTAGTTATATAAGGGAATTGATTGTGGGATGGAACGTAAGGCTCTTTTTAATCCTTATACCTCATGGCCTTCTGATCTGAGTCATCATCTTCTCTTCTACGGGGATTAAGAACTAGGCTATCTCTTCTTTCTATCAGGATCACGTGTTACTAATCCGTAGACTTATAGATTGTTGGAGTTAAGCTTGAGTTCAGTTCCTACGACTTCTGTATGTTAACTGATGATCTCGAAATCTTGATATTGTGCTTCTGAGTGGTTATGCCACCATTTTTGTGATTGTCTCAAATCTTTTTTGAGCATTTACAACCGTTATGCTGTCCGAGTCATCCCAGGTTTCTAAATAGTCTGATGCATTTGCAAATCCTTTCTTTCCGTTCCCAATGTCCTTTATGGTCAGAATAAGCACACTAACCGGTGCGTTGAGGTAATTTATTGCCTTGACATATATGTTGGATCTATTATTATGACCCTAGGTGTTTTAGGGAGTCACCTAGTAATCTAGCAATGTTTTGTGTTCCCAGTGTGAAGATTCTGGCCATCATTCTCGAAAGCATCTCGTGGTGCTACTTAGTAGTAGGCATTCTATTTCTGGGTTCTTGAACCCGAGATTCACCCTACTTACATCATGTTGATAGTGTTGTTAGTTCCTTTAGGATATTAGTAACCTTTGCGATAGTCCTCGAGGTCCGCGGCATATCGTTCTTCCAAATACCATGAACCATTCTTGGCAGGAGTTCTTCTGAACCAAAAGATGATAACAAGAGTGCTCTCGATGAGTTTTCCATGCTATATTGTGACTCTGCCAGCTCAACCTTTCTGCATGGGTTATCCGGAAGAATTATGTTGAACTTGGTTCGACATACTAATCTATGCATCCACAACTCAGAAAGTTATATGTTCCTTTGAGTTGTCCCTCTTAGTTGTCTTCTAACCCTGGTCTATCATTTGATAGTCAAGAGTATGCGTGCATGCCTATTACTCTTGTGGTCCGTCAAGCCATTCTATTCCAGAATGACTAGGAGAAACAAACTCCAGTACCTCTTCCATATCTAGGATTGGGTCAAAACAATTGTACTCCGCAGATCAAAATGCCAATCCAGCTTTTGCCCTGTTCTACCTTGGAGTATTACCATCTTTTATATCGGGATTATTGTAGGAATTGCACACCATCCTATGAACTCTTGGTACAATGATACTTCTTGCCATCATTGTCATTCCTCGGTCCTCGTGTTGATGCAACCGGAATACCGACAAATGAATTGTGATGTGTGAAATCAATACTCCTAGCAACCTTGTTGCTTGGTAGTTAAATGGACAATAACCTCATTCTTAACGTGTTGGTTCTTGAATCATCATTCTAAGATTGATCGTGCTACCTTGTCCATCTTCCTGGTGCACATTTCGATTGATGAGTTAGGATTTTGTCAAGTCCTCGCTCATTTGATCATATCGTCTTGCCCTGAAAAGCAAGATTGTTCTCGAGCTTAGTAACATATCGGTGGTTCGTGATTTTCCGAATATCTTCTCGAAAGTATCACCAGGTTGTCACCTGACTGTATGTTGAGCTCGTGATCAAGTTGGTTTTCCAATAAACCACTTTTTCTCCAAGAACCGGTGTTAGATATCCCTGAGCTAGTTGGTTAAGCTAGACAACAACTTGGAGAGTTGGAAGATAAAAGCTTGTCTGGCTTAGTTCGTTCCAAAGGGATATTCTTGTGTAGTGTGTGTTGAAGAAAGATGGTGTCTTCATCAATTGATCCTTGAGACCAGTTGCTGGAGCTATTGTCTTGCCAAAACTTTGATTTGAGTATGGGCTATTCTCAAATCAAATCCGAACCAACGATATTCGTAATGTTGTCTTACTCGTGGTTGATCCCTCGAGCATACACCACTACATCTTTGGTCTGACCAATGCTATCACCTTGTTCACCAAGTCGTGGAATTCCATCTTCATGGAAATCTCGATGATTTGTTGTTGAGCCCATCAACATCATTTTATCTTCTCCAAGATCTTGTTGGACAATAAGTTAGTGTTGGAAACTTTTGAAAGCATTATCTTCATGCTAGCTCATGAAGTATTTGTTTGATGAAAGGAGTGACTTCCTCTTATACACGTGAATTTGGTGAAAGTTGCCGCCGTGGATTTGAGAAAGTTAGTTTTGCTTCCTCTGGAATCATCCCAAGTCAGTCATGCATACGTGCGAAGTATTCTGTGGTCTGGAGACTTGCAACCTTCATTCCATATGTGTTCCGAGCACACCAAGCCACTGATTGATTTGTTCAAGGAGAAGAAGTTCCTTCTTAAGAGCATGCCTTATGCAAGGATTTTGATATCCTCGTTGATGGTTCCCCACCTGAACTCGGTAGTGTTTTATTATAAGACTACCACGTGGTCATGTTTGTCTGGGACAACGTGTTCACATGTTTGTAGCAGAACCAGCTCATGTTTTGGAGCTTACTATCGTAGTTCATTCCCTGAGAATCTCGCAACGTCATCTCTTCGATTTGTGTTGCAAACTTTCATTTCTCTTCCTAGACTCGATGAGTCTGGAATATCCTGACACCAACCAGATCTGAATCTCAGGCAGATATGATGGTTTGGAACATTTCCCAAGAACTATAATATCGGTCCCTCGAAAACCGGTAAAGTGGATGTCGTGGCCAACACACCCAGCCGGAAGACCTGTTATTATAATATCTTGATTGAGGAAGTTGGCCACCTCCCCATAGGGATTTCGTAGGATTTACTCCCAAGTTGCCCCTATGGATTTTGAGATCCCGAAGTCCGACCTTTTTACTTGATGTTCTAGATATCAAACCATATCTATGAATGGGTTATGCTAGCACATCAAGGAGAACATTAGAAGCGGAGTGCTAAATGTCTCTCGGTCGATCGTCCAGATTTTGTTCCTTGGCTCGCTAAGGTGAAATCTGAGAAAGTGTTATCCTCCTTTGCATCTGCATCGTCCATCGCTATTCATCATGGTAGTATGTTGTGTTGTCAGCATCCTTGACACGGATGTTGGTAAAACCTTGATGATTATGGAAATGCTCAAGTTCTTGAGAGCACGCACAAGCGCTACGTGTTATCATCGGCACTAACTGGGATTGCCCCAGATTTCCTCGGTTATGCTATAACCACTCCAACAGTGAATTCACTCTTTATTGTTGGGTTCTTCCCCAGTTACCAGAATCATTCCCAGCATTTGCATTTTGTTCCCAGCTTGCACCGCCAATGTGCCATTCTACCATGGGTCTCTTCCATTTCCGGTGGTAAGCAAATTCATCCATTACGTTGTCTTCAACAAGGTAATCCACATCATCCAAGTCCGAGTATGCCATTCCACCGACCCCCTCCAAACGATCGCTCGAAAATTGCCTTAGGATGGTTTAAAGAGTTTCAATGATTTCTGAATCAAAGGTAATTCTTTTTGCCACTTAAAGGGATATATCTACGAGTCATCATCCCTAAGGTGTCTCGTTGTGGTATCATGGCAACTCAACTCCTCGCTACGTTGACAACCGTTCACCACCCTCTTAGGTGTGGAATTGTGGTCTACCTAGTGAACCTTCGTCATCTGCTTCACTCCATTCCTATGGATGTGTGCTTCGCCTCTCAGCTCGAGAGATGTTGCTATGTCTCATTCCGACAGTTAATCCTGAGTTGTTCGACCTTCGAGAAGAACGATTCTTTTAGGGTCTTTCCTTTCCTCTTGTTGTCATGATAGTTGGAGTTCTCAGAGCAAGACTTCGAGACAAGATGGTGATCGAAACAACGTTCCTATGAAGTGCAACCTGGATGGTGAAGATTGTGCTAGTTTGCGCTCCCCCTTCACCTTACCCTACGCTTGAATCTCGGGACGAGATTTTTGTTAGTGGGGGTGAGTTGTCACATCCCTGGTCCTGTTATGCACTAGGCCAGACCTCATGTGAGCATCATGTTTTAATTCAAATGAAATTTGAATTGAGGGATTTTCTAAGCCTCAGAAACCTTCTAAAAATGATGATCAACATTAAAAATTGCTTCAAATGCTTCCAAGGAAATGTTCCTTTTCAGCTTTGAAAAATATTGGCAAGAATAAAATGCAAACCAATATTTTTGGAGTGACTGAAACATTTATTTTGGGGCCTTTGAATTAATTCAATAACTATTTGCATTGGATATATATTTGATATATAAATAATATATGTCCAATAATACTGGAACATTTTTATGTGGTTTGGTATATTTTAGCTCTAGCCACATAACTATTTTCAGGATTTTATAAAATGGTTTAGTATTTTACTAAACTAAAACAACACAGAACAAAATAGATAAATAAAAACAGAAATAGAAAGAGCAAAGGACTACCTGGCGCTCACCTCAGCCCACCTGGCCCAGCTCCTCCAGCCGGCCCAGCCCACCGCCGCCTCCCTCCCCTGTCGTCTTCCTCCCTGCCAGGAGGACGGGCACGTGCCCGGCGCGCGCGGCCACACGCCCCGGCCACCTCCTCCCTGCCTGGCTGCCTCCTCCTCCCCCTGGACGTCTCCCGAGCGCCACGCACTCGCCCTCGACCCTCTCTCACTCTCCCATGTCTCTCCCTCCGTCCCTATCCCCCTCTGCTCCCTCTCGCTCCCGCGACCGAATGGAGCTCGTCGCCGCCGCTCGCCATAGCCACGGCCACCGACCACCACTCGCCTCGCCGACCAATCCAGAAGGACTGCAGCGTCGTCCTCATCCTCTCCGACGAGTCAAGCGACCTCGGACGCCCTGCATCGCCGTCATCGAGCCGTCTTCTTCACACACGGCCGCCGGATGCCGCTCGTCGATTCGCCGTCTCCGCCACCTCCCCGAGCCCACCGAGCTGCTCGTCGACCTCGCCGTGAGCTCCTCTGCCGAACCCCTCTCTCCCCGTGCTCTATTTCCCTCCGTAGCCGCCGTTACCACCGCGGCCGAGAGCTTCCCGCCGCCGGCCATGGCGTGGACGTGGCCACAGCCACCGCAGCTCGTTCCCGAGCCCACCGTCGTGCTCACCGCAACCTCAGGAGCCCGCAGCACCCACCAGTTCCTCCCGTAGTGCACCATAGCGTCGAATCGGTCGGCGCCCGAACTCCGGCCGCCGCGGAAGCGGACACTGCCATCGATTTAGGTCGTCTCCGGCGACCCCTCTAGCACCAGCCGACGCGGACGAGGCCCAGGGTTCCAACGGTGCCATCTGCGCCCCGAACCGTGGCCCGTGCTGCGTTTCCGGATCGCGCCGCCGTCTGGGGCCTCGCCGGCATCATGTCGCCGGCGGGTTTGACTTGTTTGACCTGGGGTTTGACTCCCCCAGGGTCGCTGACTAGTGGGGCCAGGCCCTGCTAATTTTAGTTAAATATTAACTAAACCTAATTAGCCACTAACACTGACCAGTGGGCCCCGACCCCCCTAATCCTTTAATTAAGCAGATAACCCCCTGTTAACTAACTGTGACACTGACATATGGGTCCCACAGGTCAGATTTGACCTGGACAACGCCCGTTGACTTGCTGACGTCACCGTGAAGTCATGCTGACGTAGTAATAGGTTTTCTGGATTTATTTTTATTCAGAAAATTCCAGAAAATTGTATAAACTTCTAAAATTCATAGAAATTCAACCGTAACTCCAAATTAAATAAATTATATATGAAAAATTATCAGAAAAATTCAAGGAATCCATCTGTACCATTTTCATGCATGTTAGAACAACTTATAGCCGCTGTTTAGCACAAATAAATTAAATGGCATTTGAATAATCACATATGGAGTTTAAATTTGAATCTTGTATTCAAACCAACTTCATTTAATCTGTTGCTAGTTGCATTAGCTCAAAACACATTCATTTTGCCATGTCATGATCATGCATCATATTGTGCATTGCATTGATTGTGTTCCCTTCTATGTTGCCGGTATTTGTCCCCTCTCGATAGACGTGATACCGATGATGTGATCGTTGACACTGATGAAGACTCAATGCTATCTTCAGAAGTGCCAGGCAAGCAAAACCCCCTTGTTCATTCCGATACAAACCCACTCTCTCGCTCCTGCTCTCTTTTACTACATTAGGACAACAATGATTCATCTGTTACCTGCTGCGGTAGCTGAACCCCTTTATCCTCTGCATGACCTGTCATTCCACAGTAAATAGATGAAACCCACTAGCATGAGTAGGAGTTGTTTGAGCCCTGTTGTGCCTACTCATTCTTGGTTGTTTGTCATGCCTGCTACTGCTTAGAGTTGTGTCAGGTCTGATTCATCGGGAATGAATCAGAGGTGTGTGAACATGTCCTACCATTGAGAGCTAAGTGTGTGAACACGATTTGGTAAAGGTAGCAGTGAGAGGCCATGTAGGAGTACATGGTGGGTTGTCTCATTGAAGCCGTCCTTAGGAACTGAGTTCTGTGTTTGTGATCCATGATTCAGCTACTACCATACATTGGGCCCTGAAATATGACCCCGCTTGACTTCTTATTCACCCTTGTCCTCTGTCCAGGAGTTGCAAGTAGTTTCTGGTGTTTGTAGTATGCTGGAGGCCGTGGACAGTGCTGACCGTAGGGGTGGGCTGTGATGCGGTAGGCACGTGGCCGGGTATACCGGGCGCCCGTTTGGTGTCACGGAACCCTGTTCACATCGTTTGGGGCTGTGAGCGAAACTCCGGCCGGATCTCCTCATGGATGGAACCCGAATAGGCGATAAACCTGGACTAGAGACTTGAGTGTTTAGGTAGGTCGTGGTCTACACCCACATCGGCTTTCGCTTGAAGTCTGCCGAGCACATGTCGTGTGCAGACGCTAAGTGGTGGAAACATGTATGAAGAAGTACACCCCTGTAGGGTTAACATCATCTATTCGAATAGCTGTGTCCGCGGTAAAGGACTTCTGGGTTGCTTGTATCAGTTCATAGACAAGTGAAAGTGGATACTCTAAAATACGCAAGATAAGCGTGAGTGCTATGGATGGCGTTCTCGTAGGGAGACGGGAGCGGATCCATAGTGGTGTATTGATATGGTGAATATGTGGACTCGTGTGCACCACCTCAAAAGAGTTACTTGCAGTCGTAGTTTAGGATAGCCACTGAGTCAAAGCTGGCTGGCTGCAGTTAAACCCCACCATCCCCTTTGTTGATAATGATGCATATGTAGTTAGTTCTGATGTAAGTCTTGCTGGGTACATTTGTACTCACGTTTGCCTATTTTATGTTTTTGCAGAGAGACTCCGGTCTCACTAGTAGTTTCGCGTGGACTTCGACGTTTAGCTTGTTACCTCAGCTACAATCTTGTGCCCTCGGCAGGATTTGGTAGATAGTCAGGCTTCTCAGCCTTTTTCAGTTATAGATGTCTGTACTCAGACATGATAGCTTCCGCTTGTGCTTTGATTTGTATGCTCTGATTGTTGGGTCACGAGACCCATGTTTGTAATATCTCGCTCCTCGGAGCCTAATGAATAAATACTTGAGTTGTAGAGTCATGTTGTGATGCCATGTTGTATTTGCACATATCGAGCATATTGTGTGTATGTTATTGAAATGCTTGGTATGTGTGGGATCTGACAACCTAGTTGTTTATCCTTGGTAGCCTCTCTTACCGGGAAATGTCTCCTAGTGTTTCCACTGAGCCATGGTAGCTTGCTACTGCTCCGGAACACTTAGGCTGGCCGGCATGTGTCCTTCGTCGTTCCTGTGTCTGTCCCTTCGGGGAAATGTCACGCGATGAATACCGGAGTCCTGCTAGCCCAGTGCTACAGCCTGGATTCACTCGCTGATGACCGACACGTTCGATGCTGGGTCATGGATGCCTGTCCCTGTAAGTTTGTGCCACTTTGGGTTTATGACTAGCCATGTCAGCCCGGGCTCCTTATCATATGGATGCTAGTGACACTATCATATACGTGTGCCAAAAGGCGCAAACGGTCCCGGGCAAAGGTAAGGCGACACCCGTGGGAATACCATGCGTGAGGCCGCAAAGTGATATGAGGTGTTACACATATATTCCTCCCTCATAATAATGTTCAGTAGCATCATGAATGAATTCAACAATATAACCAGCACCTAAAGCATTCTTTTCATGATCTACAAGCATAGAAAATTTACTACTCTCCACATAAGCAAAATTCTTTTTATTCGGAATAGTGGGAGTATCATAAGAGACTTGAATACTATAAATTGTTTCCACATTAAAAGAGTAATGTTCAGAAAAAGGGTAATCATAATCATGACAAGTTTTATAAATATAATCATCACTACTTTTTATATCATCAGTTCCATCACAATAATCATCATAAGTAGCAACTTTGTTCTCATCATAATCAATTGAAACCTCTTCCAAGATAGTGGAATCATCACTAAATAAAGTTGACACTCTTCCAAATCCACTTTTAAAAATATTATAAGTTTCAACATCCTCCAAAATAGTGGGATCATTACTTCCTAAAGTTGACACTCTTCCAAACCCACTTTCATCAATATAATCATCATAGGTAGAAGCCATGCTATCATCATAACAACTTGGCATATCAAAACTTGGGAGGCTAAAAATATCATCTTCATTCAACATAGCATCCCCAAGCTTGGGACAAACATTAATTGCAGCAAATACATTCTCAAATATGTCATCCTCATCAAACATAGCTTCCCCAAGCTTGGACCTTTTCATATCATAAGCATAATCACTCTCCTCATTAATAGTATGGATAGCACCAATAGTATAGAAATTATCATCATCACAATGAGTAGTAGGAGCAACATTATTTGGGAGAGCTACCTTTCTACCTTTTTTGCTCCTTCTTTTCTTTTTCTTCTTAACATTATGTGTGGGTTCAACCTTCTTCTTTGAGATCCTTATTGATGAGATTGGTTGAGTAGAAAGCTCCTCCTCGTTACCTGATTCATCATAAGAAATAATAGGAGGATATTGGGAAGTCTCTTCGCTTTCATTAGTATTCTCTTCATCTTATATTTGCTTTCTTTTCTTTATGTAATTGGCAATATAAGGATTTTCAATGCAATTCACCGCACAAAACATATAAATCTTCTCTAGATCAAAATCAAGAAGTTTATAACGGGCAAATTCTGGAAGATACTTAGTTATACGTTTCATTTCTTCGTAACCCATAAGCAAACTAAGTTCATTATAATGTGCAAGAGAAATCAAATCATCACAATTTTTGGACATGATTCGATCATGAAACAATTTGCATCGGAGATGTAAATGACCAGTTTCATTGCAAAGTTCACAAGTACGGCAAAGGAAATATAAATTTTCAGCACTCACATTTAACCTTTCTTGCAACAATTTAGTTTCTAAATGCTTATGCCTCTTGCAATATCTATCTTCTCTATTTGGTGTGTATATGCAAACTCAATGCTCTCCACAAAAATCGACATGCTTATAAGAGATATTTTCATCATGACTAGTGCAATCATCATTAGTACTATGGATATTCAAGGAGTTCATACTAACAACATTGCAATCATGCTCATCATTCAAAGATTTAGTACCAAACATTTTATAGACTTCTTCTTCTAGCACTCGAGCACAATTTTCCTTTTCATCATACTTACGAAAGATAATAAAAAGATGAAGCGTATGAGGCAAACTCAATTCCATTTTTTGTAGTTTTCTTTTATAAACTAAACTAGTGATAAAACAAGAAACTAAAAGATTCGATTGCAAGATCTAAAGATATACCTTCAAGCACTCACCTCCCCGGCAACGGCGCCAGAAAAGAGCTTGATGTCTACAACACAACCTTCTTCTTGACGTTGTTGGGCCTCCAAGTGCAGAGGTTTGTAGGACAGTGGCAAATTTCCCTCAAGTGGATGACCTAAGGTTCATCAATCCGTGGGAGGCGTAGGATGAAGATGGTCTCTTTCAAACAACCCTGCAACCAAATAAGAAAGAGTCTCTTGTGTCCCCAACACACCCAATACAATGGTAAATTGCATAGGTGCACTAGTTCAGCGAAGAGATGGTGATACAAGTGCAATATGGATGATAGCTATAGGTTCTTGTAATCTGAAAATATAAAAACAGCAAGGTAACTAATGATAAAAGTAAGCACAAACGGTATTGCAATGGTAGGAAACAAGGCTTAAGGTTCATACTTTCACTAGTGCAAGTTCTCTCAACAATAATAACATAATTGGATCATATAACTATCCCTCAACATGCAACAAAGTGTCACTCCAAAGTCACTAATAGCGGAGAACAAACGAAGAGATTATGGTAGGGTACGAAACCACCTCAAAGTTATCCTTTCTACTCAATCTATTCAAGAGTCCGTAGTAAAATAACACGAAGCTATTCTTTCCATTCAATCTATGATAGAGTTCGTACTAGAATAACACCTTAAGACACAAATCAACCAAAATCCTAATGTCACCTAGATACTCCATTGTCACCTCAAGTATCCGTGGGCATGATTATACGATATGCGTCACACAATCTCAGATTCATCTATTCAACCAACACAAAGAACTTCAAAGAGTGCCCCAAAGTTTCTACCGGAGAGTCAAGACGAAAGCGTGTTCCAACCCCTATGCATAAGTTCACAAGGTCACTGAACCCGCAAGTTGATCACCAAAACATACATCAAGTAGATCACGTGAATATCCCATTGTCACCACAGATAAGCATGGCAAGACATATACATCAAGTGTTCTCAAATCCTTAAAGACTCAATCCGATAAGATAACTTCAAAGGGAAAACTCAATCCATTACAAGAGAGTAGAGGGGGAGAAACATCATAAGATCCAACTATAATAGCAAAGCTCGTAATACATCAAGATCGTATCACCTCAAGAACACGAGAGAGAGAGAGAGACCAAACACATAGTTACTGGAACATACCCTCATCCCCGAGGGTGAACTACTCCCTCCTCGTCATGGAGAGCGCCGGGATGATGAACATGGCCACCGGTGAGGGATCCCCCCTCCGGCAGGGTGCCAGAACGGGCTCCCGAGAGGTTTTTGATGGCTACAGAGGCTTGCAGCAGCGGAACTCCTGATCTATTCTGTTCCTCGATGTTTTAGGGTATATGGAGATATATAGGCGAAAGAAGTCGGTCAGGGGAGCCACGGGGCCCACGAGGGTGGGGGTGTTCCCAGGGGAGGTGGGCGCGCCTCCCTGCCTCGTGGCCACCTCGAAGCTTCCCTTACGTGCACTCCAAGTCCCCTAGATTGCTTCTGTTCCAAAAATAACTTTCCCGACGGTTTCATTCCGTTTGGACTCCGTTTGATATTCCTTTTCTTCAAAACACTGAAATAGGCAAGAAAACAACAATATGGGCTGGGCCTCCGGTTAATAGGTTAGTCCCAAAAATGATATAAAATTGTAAAGTAAAGCCCATAAACATCCAAAACGGGTAATATAATAGCATGGAACAATAAAAAATTATAGATATGTTGGAGACGTATCATGTCACCTTATTTCCCCTTGTGCAAGTTGCTCATCAACCACCACCGGGACTCAAAGAATCAGTGAGGATTTCAAATATTTGGAAGCTCAGCTAAACATTATGGAATTCTCAACCGACTACATTGTATTGGGAATATATTGTCTGAGAGCAAGTGACATCCTGGATTGATTATCAACATCAAGTTTACATCAATGGTGCAATCTTCACAACAGTAATTACTAAACCAGTAGGAAGACAAGTTGTGTGCAAGACCAACAATACATTTTCAGTCAAATGTATGGTTCCTATACAAGGTTTGGTTCTGCTTTGAGTTAAATTTGAAACATGTTATACCTGGAAGCAAGCCAGAATGTGTTCAGCCAGAAGGATAATTGGACAACTCTTTCCCTACAGGTAACAAACAGCAAGAGTCTAAAGGTTGTATATATGGCATTTAGTCTGCACACTATAGTGAGAAGCTTTTGGTGTAAGAAAATCCAGTCTTCCTCCGCACGCTACCAGAGAATTTTATAATGCTAGGCTCCTCAATCTTCCTCAGTACGATATGTGGATAGCTTCCAGTATAAGATACTCGGTCTTCTTCAGTAAGAAACTGCAGAGAAGCTTCTCACATAAGTCGCAAAATCTTCCTCAGTAAGCAACTAGGGGAAAAGCTTCTGAGGTACGGTACTCGGTCTTCTTCAGCATGCTACCTCGGCAAAAGCTTCGAGCATAAGCTATTCAGTCTTCCTCGGCATGATACTCTCGATGGCTTTCAACACAAGCTATCGAGTCTTCGTTGGGATGGCTGATACGTCTCCAACGTATCTACTTTTCCAAACACTTTTGCCCTTGTTTTGGACTCTAACTTGCATGATTCGAATGAAACTAACCCGGACTGACGCTGTTTTCAGCAGAACTGCCATGGTGTTGTTTATTGTGTAGAAAACAAAAGTTCTCGAAATGACCTGAAAATCCACGGAGATAACTTTTGGAAAATATAAAAAATATCACCGAAAGAATCAAGGCTAGGGGGCCACACCTTGTCCACGAGGGTGGGGGCGTGCCCCCTCCCCCTGGGCGCGCCCCCTGTCTCGCGGGCCCCCTGATGCTCCACCGACTTCAACTCCAACTCCATATATTCCATTGTGCGGAGAAAAAAATCAGAGAGAAAGTTTCATCGCGTTTTACGATACGGAGCCCCGCCAAGCCCTAATCTCTCTCGGGAGGGCTGACTTGGAGTCCGTTCGGGGCTCCGGAGAGGGGGATTCGTCGCCGTCGTCATCATCAACCATCCTCCACCAATTTCATGATGCTCACCACCGTGCGTGAGCAATTCCATCGTAGGCTTGCTGGACGGTGATGGGTTGGATGAGATTTACCATGTAATCAAGTTAGTTTTGTTATGGTTTGATCCCTAGTATCCACTATGTTCTAAGATTGATGTTGCTATGACTTTGCTATGCTTAATGCTTATCACTAGGGCCCAAGTGCCATGATTTCAGATCTGAACCTATTATGTTTTCATGAATATATGTGAGTTCTTGATCCTATCTTGCAAGTCTATAGTCACCTATTATGTGCTATGATCCGACAACCCCGAAGTGACAATAATCGGGATACTTCTCGGTGATGACCATAGTTTCAGGAGTTCATGTATTCACTATGTGTTAATGCTTTGTTCCGGTTCTCTATTAAAAGGAGGCCTTAATATCCCTTAGTTTCCACTAGGACCCTACTGCCACGGGAGGGTAGGACAAAAGATGGCATGCAAGGACTTTTCCATAAGCACGTATGACTATATTCGGAATACATGCCTACATTACATTGATGAATTGGAGCTAGTTCTGTGTCACCCTATGTTATAGCTATTACATGAGGAATCGCATCCGACATAATTATCCATCACTGATCCAATGCCTACGAGCTTTTCACATATTGTGCTTCGCTTATTTACTTTTCCGTTGCTACTGTTACAACTACTACAAAATTGCTATCTTTACTTTTGCCACTTTTACCATTACTATTATACTACTTTGCTACTAAATACTTTGTTGCAGATACTAAGTTATCCAGGTGTGGTTGAATTGACAACTCAACTGTTAATACTTAAGAATATTCTTTGGCTCCCCTTGTGTCGAATCAATAAATTTGGGTTGAATACTTTACCCTCGAAAGTTGTTGCGATCCCCTACACTTGTGGGTTATCAAGACTAATTTTTGGCGCCGTTGCCGGGGAGCATAGATCTATTCTTTGAGTCAATTGGGATTTATATCTGTTGATCACTATGAGGAACTTGAAAGACGAAAGAACTAAGATTTTTCCCTCAACTACGAGGGGAGGTAAGGAACTGTCATCTAGCTCTGCACTAGATTCTCCTTCTGTTTTGAGTAAGCTTGCGACACTTAAACCTGCTACTGCTTTGAATTCTGATATGTCGCATTTTATTGATGATGCCACTTCTGCTATGCATGATACTTATGATGAAACTACTTCTGTGCGTGATACTACTTTGCCATTAGGTGAATTTCTTGATGAACAACTTGCTAGGGTTAGAGAGAATGAAATTATTAATGATGATACTATCAAAGATAGTGATGATGAAAGTTCTCCCCCTGATTATGAATTGCCTGTTGTTCCTGAGGGTTATGTTATGGATGAGGAAGCTGCTAGAGCTATTTTTTCTTGCAAAGATAGATATGATCTTAAGAAGTTATTAGCTAAATGGAAGTATCAATCCCTTAATGCTAGAATGAAACCTGACCCCGCTTTTCCTACTTCACCTATCTGTGTTACTGATAAGGATTATGAATTATCTGTTGATCCTGAAATAATTACTTTGGTTGAATCTGATCCTTTTTATGGCTATGAATCTGAAATTGTTGTGGCACATCTTACCATGTTAAATGATATAGCCACCCTGTTTACTAATGATGAGAAGTCTCGCTATTATTATATCCTTAAGATATTTCCGTTCTCATTAAAGGGTGATGCTAAGACTTGGTTTAATTCTCTTGATCCTGGTTGTGTGCGTAGTCCCCGGGATATGATTTATTACTTCTCTGCTAAATATTTCCCTGCTCATAAGAAACAAGATGCCTTGCGGGAATATATAATTTTATGCAAATCAAAGAAGAGAGTCTCCCACAAGCCTGCGGGAGGCTTCTCCGATTACTTAATGCTTTGCCTGATCATCGTCTTAAGAAAAATGAAATACTTGATATTCTTTTATAATGGACTAACCGATGCTTCCAAGGACTACTTGGATAGTTGTGCTGGTTGTGTTTTCAGGGAAAGAACAGTCGACCAAGCTGAATTACTATTGAATAATATGTTGACTAATGAAAATAATTGGACTCTTCCTGAGGCAATTCCTGAGCCAATTGAGCCAACTCCTAAGCCTATTCCTAAACCAACTCCGAAGAAGAGGGGTGTTCTATTTCTCAGTCCTAAAGATATGCAAGAGGCAAAGAAATCAATGAAAGAAAAAGGTATTAAAGCTGAAGATGTTAAGAATTTACCTCCTATTGAAGAAATACATGGTCTTAATATACCGCCTGTTGAAGAAACACATTGTCTTGATAACCCGACACAGGTAGTAAAGGTAAATTCTCTCTATAGATATGATAAAGTTGAAATTCCTTCCACTAAATTTCATAGCCCATGCTTAGATGAATTTGATGACTTTATGGCTAGACAAGAAAGTTCTAATGCTTATGTTGGTAGAGAATTAAAGAATAATGCTTTCGAGATAGGACACTTGAGTGATTATATGGCTAGAGTTAAAGGTGAACTCAAACTCATTAGCAAATATGCTTCTATGGTTACCACTCAAGCAGAGCAAGTACTTAAAGCTCAAAGTGATTTGCTCGATGAATTAAATAATAAACATGATTTTGCTGTTAGAGTGGCTACTAGAACTGGTAGAATGACTCAGGAACCTTTGTATCCTAAAGGCCACCCTAAGAGAATCGAGCAAGATTCTCAGAGAAATAATTTAGAGGCACCTAGTTCTTCTAAAAAGAAGAAAATTAAAAGTAATAGGACTTTGCATGCTTCTAGTGAACCTATTGTACACACACCTGAGAATCCCAATGATATTTCTATTTCTGATGCTGAAACACAATCAGGTGATGAACATGAACCTAGTGATAATGTTAGTGATAATGTTCATGTTGATGCTCAACCTAGCAAAAATAATGATGTAGAGATTGAACCTGCTATTGATCTTGATAACCCACAATCAAAGAATCAATGTTATGATAAGAGAGATTTTGTTGCTAGGAAGCACAGTAAAGAAAGAGAACCATGGGTTCAGAAACCCATGCCTTTTCCTCCTAAACCATCCAAGACAAAGGATGATGAGGATTTTGAGCGCTTTGCTGAAATGATTAGACCTATCTTCTTACGTATGCACTTAACTGATATGCTTAAATTAAATCCTTATGCTAAGTATATGAAGGATATCATTACAAATAAAAGAAAGATACCGGAAGCTGAAATTTCCACCATGCTTTCTAATTACACTTTTAAGGGTGGAATACCAGAGAAACTTGGAGATCCAGGGGTACCGACTATACCATGCTCCATTAAAAGAAACTATGTTAAAACTGCTTTATGTGATCTTGGAGCCGGTGTTAGTGTTATGCCTCTCTCTTTATATCATAGACTTGAATTGAATAAGTTGACACCTACTGAAATATCTTTGCAAATAGACGATAAATCAACTGCTATACCTGTCGGTATTTGTGAGGATGTGCCTGTTGTGGTTGCAAATGTCACTATCTTAACGGACTTTGTTATTCTTGATATTCCCGAAGAAGATAGTATGTCGATTATCCTTGGTAGACCCTTTTTGAATACTGCAGGGGCTGTTATTGATTGCAACAAAGGCAATGTCACTTTTCATGTTAATGGTAATGAGCATAGGGTACACTTTCCGAGGAAACAACCTCAAGTTCATAGCATCAATTCTATTGGAAAAGTTCCAACTATCATTATTGGAGGTTTTGAATTTCCTCTTCCTACTGTCAAGAAAAAGTATGACATTCTTATTGTTGGGGATGTTCATATCCCCGTTGAGGTAACCTAGTGTTATTTGAAATTTCTCCGGTTCCGTGTTATTCGGAATGAGTTTGTTAACAAGACTTAATCAACCTTGTTAGTGGATTCATTTTGATGATCATGAGATGGATGAAACTAGAAGGCACAACCTTCTGTACCCTCTTTTTACTTTCTGTTATTTAGAATAAATAAAACAAAAATAGTATTATCTGTCTGTTTTCTGAATTATTCGTGCAATAAAAAATTTCCCGAAAATAAAAGTGCTCCAAATGCCCTGCAAATTTAGTATGATTTTTTATGGAATATTTGAGGATTTTAGGCACTGAAAACACTGCAGGGGGCAAGCACCTAGCCACGAGGGTGGAGGGAACGCCCACACACCCTGGGCGCGCCCCCTGTCTCGTGGGCCCATGGTGGCCCCCTCCACTTATTCATGCACCCACACACTCCATCTTCTTCCCAAAAAAATCCTCATCCAGCTCAGGCACGAGTTCTAGCTCATTTTGCTATGATTTTCGATCTCCTTGCTCAAAGCTCCATTCACAAAACTGCTACGGGAGATTCTTGCTTGGTATGTGACTCCTCCATTGGTCCAATTAGTTTTTGTTCTAGTGCTTTATTCATTGCAAATTTTTGCTGCATAGGTGACCCTGTTCTTGAGCTTGCATGTTAAATTTATGAGGTCCCAAGTAATTCTAATGCATGATATAGGCTCTAGGCACTTGTAGGAGTAGTTGCTACCAATCTTGTTGAGTTTTATTCACTTTTATTTTGAAGTTACTAAAAATTTCAGAAATTTTTCAGAGAAAGAAATATGTCTAGGAGAATGTACCAAGGTGGTTCCTCAACAAAGAGAGGACCTAGGCATGCTATGCATGAGCAAGACGATGAACCGCCAAGGGATGCTGAAGTGCGAGCTTGTGAGTGGCCATCAGAAGAGTTTATGGTCAATGCAGGCATTAAGGATTAATTTGACACATATGTGCGTAATGCCGATCTTGAGGAGTTCTTACAAGATAAGCGTCCTCAGTACTACCAATTGACTGATTCATTCATAAACAGGTTTAAATATACATCTTCACGTAATTCTCAGAGTGACCTGTTTGATATTTATGATCAATCTTATACAATGGACTTAGAAGATTTTACAACTGCTTGCAAACTCCCGCAGTGGGGCAATGTCCATGAACCCCACAGATCTGAATGTAAAGACTTTCTTGCTAGTATTACCGTGGGAGAATCTAGGTATATAGCACAAGCTACTATAGGGAGCATTCATTTTCCTGCTATACATTATTTTGCTCTCTACATTGGTAGATGCATTAACGGTAAACATGAAGCATGTCACATGTGTGTCCCTGATCTTTGTGTCCTCAAGAGTGTTGTGTTAGGTAATAAAGATTACAACTTGGGGGCAATAGTTGCACATAGGTTGCATAATAATGGTATATCTGGAGATTTATTTGGAGGGATTTATGCGACCCGTGTTGTTAATTATCTTGGTATATCTCCATGAGAGGAGGATATGGAGTTGCCTCTTGCTTATTTAGATTATGACACGATGGTCAGACATCGTTTTCTTTTGAGGAATGAACAATTCCTCCAGTATCGACTAATCTTTGATAGACGTCGCGCTGTCCATGTTACTCTCCCTGCTCCTTACCTTTTCGATTACCAGGCAAAACGAAGATATGTTGTTAACCAGGAGGCGGCAGCCGAACATGAGGGGAGAGCAGAGGCAGCTCGTCAACATGCCGCAGCTCAGGATGCATTGGCTGTTGCATCTCAGTACGACCCGTTATAACTTCGGATATCAACCAGGCTATCCTTGGCATTAGACCAACTTAGGCCAAAAGCCTAAGCTTGGGGGAGTACGTATTTCTCACCGACTTTACATTCATATTCACACACTACTCTAGTTGTCGGTGCTCATACTCTTTCATTGTATTATCCATGCTAGTTTATTTTCTTTTTCTAGCTTTCTTCTTGTGTGTTTGATAAACCTTAAGAACACCAAAAAAATAGTTAGTTTACTTTCCATGCTTGTAGTAGTAATTAAATGAAAAAATCCAAAAATATTTCTCGTTCTTCTTTTACTTGTTGGGAGCTTTCCCGTGTAAATAGTTTTATTTTCTTTTCTTTGGGGGTTGAGAGTAGAATATCATATTGAAAATGTTTAGTGGCTCTCATATGCATGATTGTTGATTTAACTTAGAGCCCATATTATTTTGTCTTCTCTCTTGAATTGAATTCTTGCAGATTCCAGCTTAGTCCAATGCATGTGCACTATTATTATTATACACACCGTTCGGTCGTGCAAGTGAAAGGCAATAATGACGATATATGATGGACTGATTGAGATAAGAAAATCTGGTATGAACTCGACCTCTTTTGTTTTTGTAAATATGACAAGTTCATCGTTCCTGATTCAGCCTATTATGAAGTAAACATATTTGCAATGACATTTAGAGATTATAGTTGCTTGTGCCATGCTTAATTAGCTATGAGTTATAATGGTTTACCTTGCGTGCCAACATGCTATTAAAATGATTATGATGTGGTATTATGGGATGGTATCCTCCTTTGAATGAATTGAGTGACTCGACTTGGCACATGTTCACGCATGTAGTTGAAACAAATCAACATAGCCTTCACGATATTTATGTTCATGATGGATTATATCCTACTCATGCTTGTACTTGGTGTAAATTAATTTTAATGCATGTTCATGATTGTTGTCGCTCTCTCAGTTGGTCGCTTCCCAGTCTTTTGCTAGCCTTCACCTGTACTAAGCGGGAATACTGCTTCCAAACTCCATGAACCCCAAAGTTATTCCATATGAGTCCACCACACCTTCCTATATGCGGTATCTATCTGCCGTTCCAAGTAAACTTGTATGTGCCAAACTCCAAACCTTCAAATGAAATTCTATTTTGTATGCTCGAGCAGCTCATGTTTCAACTAGGGTTGTCTGTATCTTCCATGCTAGGTGGGTTATTCTCAAGAGGAGTGGACTTCGCTCCTCATTCACGAGAAAATGGCTGGTGACCGGGATGCCCAGTCCCATGATCAAAAGATCAAAGCAAATCAAAATAATTAAACAAAACTCTCCCAGGGCTGTTGTTAGTTGGAGGCACTCCTTGTTTCAAGCAAGCCATGGATTGATGCTTGTTGGTGGTGGAGGAGTATAAACTTTTACCATTCTGTTTGGGAACCGCATATAATGTATGTAGCATGGAAGATATCGCCATCTCATAGTTATTGCATTGACAGTGAAAGTATGCCGCTCGAAATGTTATTCATCTCTATTTTTAAATCGAGCTCTGGCACCTCTACAAATCCATGCTTCCCTCTGCGAAGGGCCTATCTATTTACTTTTATGTTGAGTCATCACCTTCTTATTAAAAAGCACCCGCTTGAGAGCACACTGTCATTTGCATTCTTTACTATTAGTTTATATTGGGTATGACTTGACTAGATCTCTTTTACCATGAATTACAATGTTTAGTCAGTCCTTGATCTTTAAAGGTGCTCTGCATTTCGGTTTTGCGGTCTCAGAAAGGGCTAGCGAGATACCATCTTGTTATATCATATTGGATTGTTTTGAGAAAGTGTTGTCATCCGAGATTTATTATTATTGCTCGCTAGTTGATTATGTCATTCATATGAGTAAACATGACACCTAAGTGTTATTGTGAATATGGTTAGTTCATAATCTTTGCTAAAAACTTGAATGCTGGCTTTACATATTTACAACAACAAGAGCAAATAGAGTTTGTAAAAGTTTTTCTTTATCACTTTCAGTTTATCAACTGAATTGCTTGAGGACAAGCAAAGGTTTAAGCTTGGGGGAGTTGATACGTCTCCAACGTATCTACTTTTCCAAACACTTTTGCCCTTGTTTTGGACTCTAACTTGCATGATTTGAATGAAACTAACCCGGACTGACGTTGTTTTCAGCAGAACTGCCATGGTGTTGTTTATTGTGCAGAAAACAAAAGTTCTCGGAATGACCTGAAAATCCACGGAGATAACTTTTGGAAAATATAAAAAACACTAGCAAAAGAATCAAGGCCAGGGGGCCACACCCTGTCCACGAGGGTGGGGGGCGCGCCCCCTCCCCCTGGGCGCGCCCCCCTGTCTCATGGGCCCCCTGATGCTCCACCGACTTCAAGTCCAACTCCATATATTCCGTTTTGCGGAGAAAAAAACAGAGAGAAAGTTTCATCGCGTTTTATGATACGGAGCCGCCGTCAAGCCCTAATCTCTCTCGGGAGGGCTGATCTGGAGTCCGTTCGGGGCTCCGAAGAGGGGGATTCATCGTCGTCGTCATCATCAACCATCCTCCATCACCAATTTCATGATGCTCACCACCGTGCATGAGCAATTCCATCATAGGCTTGCTGGACGGTGATGGGTTGGATGAGATTTACCATGTAATCAAGTTAGTTTTGTTAGGGTTTGATCCCTAGTATCCACTATGTTCTAAGATTGATGTTGCTGTGACTTTGCTATGCTTAATGCTTGTCACTAGGGCCCGAGTGCCATGATTTCAGATCTGAACCTATTATGTTTTCATGAATATATGTGAGTTCTTGATCCTATCTTGCAAGTCTATAGCCACCTATTATGTGTTATGATCCGACAACCCTGAAGTGACAATAATCGGGATACTTCTCGGTGATGACCATAGTTTGAGGAGTTCATGTATTCACTATGTGTTAATGCTTTGTTCTAGTTCTCTATTAAAAGGAGGCCTTAATATCCCTTAGTTTCCACTAGGACCCCGCTGCCACGAGAGGGTAGGAAAAAATATGTCATGCAAGTTCTTTTCCATAAGCACGTATGACTATATTCGGAATACATGCCTACATTACATTGATGAATTGGAGCTAGTTCTGTGTCACCCTATGTTATGGCTATTACATGAGGAATCGCATCCGACATAATTATCCATCACTGATCCAGTGCCTACGAGCTTTTCACATATTGTGCTTCGCTTATTTACTTTTCCGTTGCTACTGTTACAACTACTAAAAAATTACTATCTTTACTTTTGCCACTGTTACCATTACTATTATACTACTTTGCTACTAAATACTTTGCTGCAGATACTAAGTTATCCAGGTGTGGTTAAATTGACAACTCAACTGCTAATACTTAAGAATATTCTTTGGCTCCCCTTGTGTCGAATCAATAAATTTGGGTTGAATACTTTACCCTCGAAAGCTGTTGCGATCCCCTACACTTGTGGGTTATCAATGGCACTACAAATAGTCATCGTCAATGGAACAAGTAATTACATAGTGAGTTGGCATTGCATCTCAGGAGTCAAGCCCACAACAGTTTGGATAGAAACACGAGCTAGTCAAGACACAAGTGCCTGCCTCAGGAATCAAATGCTCGGCTACACATACTTCCATATATTCTGAGCATGCTGCCAAGGTCATGCAAGTCACTCATACGATGATGCAAGCACAGTGAGAATCCAACAACTACATGAGTTATGCAGGAGGAAGAAAGCTAGTATACACCTCAGTGTGATGAAGGGATCGACAAGCTACGAAGTAAGACACCATTGGGATAACACTCTTAGCATTGGTTATTAAGGCTAGCTTCCTCACACCCGACATGTTGGGAAACATAGCATGCAATTTCAAAAAATTCCTACGCTCACACAAGATCTATCTAGGAGATGCATAGCAACGAGAGGGGGAGAGTGTGTCCACGTACCCTCGTAGACCGAAAGCGGAAGCGTTAACTTAACGCGGTTGATTTAGTCGAACGTCTTCTCGAATCAACAGATCAAGTACCGAACGTATGGCACCTCTGAGTTCTGCACATGTTCATCTCGATGACGTCCCTCGAACTCTTGATCCAGTAGAGGCACGAAGGAGTCGATGAGTACCGTCAGCACGCCGACATAGTGACGGTGTTGGTGATGTGATCCGTGCAAGGCTTCGCCTAAGCACTACGACAATATGACCGGAGGTGTAAACAATGGAGGAGAGCACTGCACATGGCTAAGAAACAACTATTGTGCTTTGGGGTGCCCCCTTCCCCCGTATATAAAGGAGGAGAGGGGAGGAGGCCGGCCTAGGGGCCGCGCCAAGTGGGGGGAGTCCCACTAGGACTCCTAGTCCTAGTCGCCCCCTTCCTTTCCAAAGAAGGGGGAAAGAGGGAAGTGGAGGGAAAGAGAGAGGGAGAAGGAAAGGGGTGAGGGAGTCCTAGATTAGGGGGTATCCAGACAGCCGGACTATATACAACGTCCGGACTATTGGAGCGTGAAGATACAAGACTCAAGACTCTGTCCTATGTCCGGATGGGACTCTCCTTTGCATGGAAGACAAGCTTGGCGATCCGGATATTGTATTTCCTTCCTTGTAACCGACTCCGTGTAAACTCTAGCCCTCTCCGGTGTCTATATAAACCGGAGAGGTTGGTCCTTAGAAGTCTGATCACAATTACAATCATAATCATCATAGGCTAGCTTCTAGGGTTTAGCCTCTACGATCTCGTGGTAGATCTACTCTTGTACTACTCATATCGTCAATATTAATCAAGCAGGAAGTAGGGTTTTACCTCCATCGAGAGGGCCCGAACCTGGGTAAACATTGTGTCCCTTGCTTCTTGTTACCATCAGCCTAAGACGCATAGACCGGGACCCCCTACCCGAGATCCGTCGGTTTTGACACCGACATTGGTGCTTTCATTGAGAGTTCCTCTGTGTCATCGCTGCAAGGCTCGATGGTGCCTTCAATCGTCAACAACACGGTCCAGGGTGAGACTTTTCTCCCTGGACAGATCTTCATGTTCGGGGATTCGCACTGCGGGCCAATTCGCTTGCCATCTAGAGCAGATTCATAGCTACGCCCCTGGCCACCAGATCAGGTTCGAAAACCTGAACTACATGGCCGATATCCGCGGGGACTTGATCTTTGACGGAATCGGGCCTGTGCCAGGAGTGTCGGGCAGTCACGATGAGCATGGCCTAGACCTGCTGTCGGACAGTGCTCGGGATATTACCCCTGTAGTAGTCCCGGACCTAAATCCGGAGCAGACTGCATGGCCCAAGGACGGGTGGATGGACCCCGCCCCGCAGGCCGCACACTCATCGGCGTTGGAGCCGAACACAGGCCTCACTTCTAAGGAAGCCTGTGACTCCGGACCCCCGAACTCGTATCCGGTTGTAGGTTCCAGTCCGCGCGCTCCCGAGCCCGCCGAGCCTGGTCGGGATCCGGTAATGGAGTTTACCACTGCAGATATCTTCCAGCACTCGCCCTTAGGCGACATGCTGAACTCATTAAAGTCTCTCTCTTTGATAGGAGACTCTTGGCCAAACTATGCCCGGCTCGAGTGGGAAGCAGGCGATGAAGGAATTCGTTGCCCACCCACCACCCACTTCATTGCCACGGTTGATGATTTAACCAACGTGCTTGACTTCGACTCCGAAGGCATCGATGGTATGAACGATGATGCAGGAGAAGATTCAGAATCTCTGGGTGCCGCACTGTTGAGAGCACTACAAAAAAATACACTTCCGTGATGGTAGGTGTTTGTCACAGTAGGTCGCGTTTTTTGTCATGCATGTACATCCATGACAAATTTATGATAGAATCAAGATAGTCATACCTGTGCTGTCGTAGAAGTGTTCCATGACATTACCAAAACTATCATCACGGAAGTGTCCACTTCCATGATGATAAATTGCGCGTCATAGAAGTGCTTTCGTCAAGGGTGACCGACACGTGGCATCCACCGTAACGGAACGCCATTAAGCTATCTGGTCGGATTTTGGATGCAATAAACCGTTAACAGCCACGACCAATGCCGATTTTCCACGTGTAAAATTCTCATTGGCTGACGGATCCATGTGTCAGCTCCGCGTTGGCACAGGTGTCACTCATCCAACGGTCGAGATGGGCCTATGATATGTTGACACGTGGACCGGCCCAAAAGTGGCCCACAAAGTTTAAATGGGCCGGCCCAACCGAAGGCCCATAAGATTTAGCAGACCATAATGGGTCGGCCCAGCTAAAGGCCCACAAAATTTAGCGGACCATAATGGGCCGGCCCAGCTAAAGGCTCACATGATTTTTCGGACCATAATGGGCCGGCCCAGCTAAAGGCCCACAAGATTTTCCGGACCACAATGGGCCGGCCCAGCTAAAGGCCCACAAGAATCTGCAGACCATAATGGGCCGGCCCAACTAAAGACCCAACATTCTATGTCAAATCGGCCCGTCAATGGCCTGGTCTAAACTTGTCATCAATGCGGCCCATGGTCACTTCTGGCCCGTTAACAGTCCGCTAAGTAATTGGGCCGAATTACGGCCTGGTGTATTTCCGTCTTGTTAAAGGTCCGGCTTCATTTGGGCCCATTTACAGGCCACCAAAACTTTCGGCCCATAAACGACCGTGAAGGATTTGGGTCATATTCGGCCATGTCTGTCATTCGGCCTGTTAGAGGCCCACTATAGATTTGGGCCACTTTCGGCCTGTTGTCATTTTCGGCCTGTTAACGCCGGACGTAAACCATGGGCCATATGTTGCCCAACGTCATATCGGGCCCATTAACGGCCCATATAAAAATGACGATAATCTAGCCCGACCGAAGTTCCGGCCTATTAAAGGCCCATGTATTAGGTCGGCGCATTTACGGCCCGTCCGAATTTCGGCCTGTCAAATATTCGCATCGTAAATGGGCCACCATTTCGGCCTGCTAAGTCCAGTGGATTATTTGGCACAATCAGGGCCCAATCTCACTTTCAGTATATTAAAGGCCCATGTTTTTTATGGGCTCGAGATATTTACACCTGTAAACGGCCTATTTTAAACTAAGGGCCCAAATTATGTTTAGGCCTGTTAAAGGCCCACTATGGGCACAGGCCTACCAGACAAATATGAAAGCTTATGCTGATTTAAGCCCAGATATTTTTAGTGGGCTACATGCCAATTTCGGCCCGTAATCGTTTTTAGCCCAGTTGGAATGGGCCCGACGAATGTTGGCATGTTGGGCTCCTACGAAGCTTTCGGCCGAATACATTACTAAGATAAACCTACACTATACAAAAATAGCGTCGTAATTACTGCAGCCTGTGGCAGCATCATAAATGTTGTATCACAACAAAATAAATTCCAACCATACAAAGGCCTGTTGGCATAAAGTTTACAGTCCTTCCAGATAAAAGCACCATCAGATGTATAGAAGCACAGATCATTTGACCTGAGTGCTAATGTTTCAGGCTGTATAATTTGACGGAGCAGCATGATCTCCACCTTTTTCCCACCATTGCTCTTGAACAACGAAGCGAATGTCTGATAGTCCGGTTTCAAAACCATTCATATCTTGACGACATTTCTCAACCACTATTCTTGTTTCCGAAAGAATGTCCATTAGGGATTGGACTTGTGTCTGGAGCACAGATATATCACTCTGTCTAGCAGGAAGATTTTGTTCAGTAGGCGATTTGGACGAGGTTACCTTGACAACCAACCCAGAATTACGCAGGAAGGTGCTTTTTGCACTGTTAGAGGAGAGATACCGATGCACTACAGCAAGAGGTGACACTATGCCTGTAGTAGCCTCATCACCTTCAGGTGGTTGTGGCTGTTCAATCATTTGTTCCATAGCTTCCTGAAAGTTTGAACTTGTAGATTAATGTACCAGATAAGTTACTAATGAGACAAAAACAAACAAAGTAGGTTAAACGTTTATACATAACTTATTTTGGTGAACTACTGTAATACATTAGCATGTATTGTAGTGCCAACTACATAATAAAATCACTTTTGGAACATATGTCCATGTAGCATGCCTACTGTATTGTCTATTTCCTCACATTCGTTGACATCTAAGGATAAAGAGGCATGGTTTAAAGTAGGATGAACATAGTATGACATCATTCATATCATGGGCAAACAGATATAAAACAAACAGGCTATTTTATCATTGTGTGCGCACGTGAACATAACAACTCGATTATAGATCAAGACCAAAAGAATATCCTTCATCTCTTTTAAACCATGTAAGGTGAAATGATACATTAAGACAACAGTGTATAAAAGTGAACAGAGTAAATGACATTGGCTGCAAACCAAGTAGTTAAATAAACACATCACAGTACCAATCAGTTCAAGGCAGGAGGAGTAAGGACTTACAACAGCGGCTTGAACTGATGTGCTCATGCCCTTCATCTTACTGGTGTGGCAATCCTTGAAGATTTGCACTGCATTCGGTTCAGGTTCTTTTTGGTCCGCATGGGCTTTCCTCTGTATTTGGAACAAGTCAATATAGATACAATAATATGGCACAAAAAAATAAGGAAGTAGCAGCTATTTACAAGAGCCTCGCAGTGTGCAATATACCTATGAGATCCTGTTGTCTGTTGGAATTTCACTTTAGAACGGTTGGTTTTGTTCTTCAAACAGTTAGCCTAGAAGAAGATACACTTGTAAGGCACATACATAAATACAAGTTCAATATGTGGTCTGATCAAATACATATAGCCTACCTGATACTTTGGATCAGACCAGTGTTTAACAAGGGTTGTCCAGTCTTCATCTGTAATATATTCCACTGGAGATGTTTGGGCGATTTCATTGTTAGCCTTGCCTTCAAAGTGAGATTTTCTAAGGTGGTACCGATACTGTCGCAGAGCAGACTGAAAAACATGAGTGCATGCTTGTTTAGTTGCATCATCTTTCAGATCCAACTTGAACCTCATCTGTTGAAAAAAGAATCTGAGTCTTATTAGGAGGAAGCTAGAAAGTATGGGACAGAGCAAGACAATATTACTAATTGCGATGAATAACATTACTTACGGATAAATGGTCAAGGAAGGTGTTAAACTGGGTATTGTCTTTCTCATTCATATACTGGATCCACGTTGGGAGGATACGCGCATGACACCTAACGGCAACGGCTGCCTCTGATACTAACTTGGCTGACTCTGTAGCATCACGTGGCCTTTTTAAACCTGCCTCAAAATGGATCTCCATTCTTCCTCCTTTAGATTTTGTTAATCTGTCAAGCATTATCCTTGATGTCTGTTTCCGCTTGCGCCGTGGTGCTAGTTCAACAACGAATATGGAAAGTGTTAGTGTACATCAAACTGTGAGAGTACATATAAAGGAGCATGCAACTGCAACTTGACTCGGTCAGGTACCGTCTTGGTGTTGATGCTCATGAGGTTCATCTGATCTTGCCAAGTCTTGTTGTGTCAGCAGTGCTTCGGAAGTAGTGTTAGGTGTGAAGGCAGCTTGGGAACTGGCCAGTTCCGGAGCAAACAAACGAGTAACTGGTTGAGATGCTGGTACAGTTGAAGCGGATGCTGCAGCTGGTGGAGCAGGTGATACTGTGTTTGTAGATTTAGCCGGTGGACTTGGACCTTCTACTACACTATAAGTACCAGCAGAATCTCGACGGCAGAACCTTTTCCGTTTCACCCGACGAGTAACAACACTCCCTACTATATTATTTTCCTTGCTCTTTTTTGACTTTGCCATGTCAAGCTGTACCCACAACACAAAAGAAAAAAGTCACTCTTCAGAACTCATTGAGCACCCTAGGGTAGGGGTCTCCACTACAGATCCTTTTTTTAAAGCGTCTCCACTACAAATCGGCTTCTCCCTCGTCCTCTTGATGAAAACTGATGATGAGTGCGACGGTAGGGTTTGTAGGACTACTATGGCATGCGGGGCCATGTCGTAATAAACGGGTTCGAGTCGACGCCTTAAATATGTGTGGGCCGCTTGGTTTTATGGGAACGAGGCAACATTTTGGGTTCAGGGACCACTGGAGATATAGTACGTACAAAAAATTGTGGACGTAGGTTCGACCGAAAGGCAATGATTCATGGGCCCTGCATTTTGAGATACCCGGGGCCGCGTGAAATTTGCTACTCTACTCAAAACTAGTAAGGTACACATGTATTCAACGCATGAGATTTTGAAACCAAATTATGAATAAATACACACTATAGCATGTAAAGCTTTGAGTCATATATGCATGATGTAGATGTTCGTTTAGTTCTTATAGTTCATCTCATTCAAAATCAATTAGTTTTATAAAAATGTTAAGATTCATGGGGTTGTGCATTGTAAATCATAAAGTAAAAAACAAATAGTGGCAATTTATTTAGAAAAAAATAATCAATTATGATACAGAAGATTCTAGAACAAAGGAGAAGTGCTTGGGTTTTGAGGTTTGTGCATTATGCTTAAGTTCAACCATGGAGTCTTCTAAATTGTACATGTGGCAGATCTGGTGGAATGTTGATGATATCCAGCAGCCAGTAGTGCTCGGATTTGCCCATCTCTGCACTGTCGGGTTAGCTTCATCCAGCGACCATCTTTCAAAGTTATTGGCACACTATATAGTTCTTGTGCCATAGTTGCATGTTTTGGAAAAAAGCTACTAGTGGGTTGTACTATCTATTTAGGAATAGAAGATGTATACATGGAAGTTGTAGGGAAAGAGATGACATGGAGCATCTCAATTCCTATGAGTAGGGATTGGAAAAGAGATGTCATTTGGTTCACATCATAGGAACTTTTCTATTGAATCTAGAGATGACATGTATCTCAATTCCTATGAGGAGGGATTAGTAAAGAGATGTAATTTGGTTCATATCATAGGAACTTTTCTATTGAATATACACTAATGTTTATTTTCCTTTGAAATTAAGAGAGTATAGGAATCCATTCATATGAACCAAGTGGCTCTAAAGCTATAGATATGATATCATGTTTATTTCCTTTGAAATGTAGAGTATATGGATCTATTCCTATGAACCAATTGGCTCTAAAGGAAAAAAATCATATAAAAATCATATCATATAGAGTTCCTATGATATTCCTCGACACTAAAGGATGGTTGAAATTGCTGCGGGTGATACGATGGTCTTTCTTTGTAGACTCCTCACCCATATTTATAGTTACCTCTCGAAGATGAATGAAATGATATATACAGGGTATTCTACATGTGCAATTTGGTACATGAAAACTCGGTAAAAGTTTGCGAGGTTCGAATTTTCAATAAAGCTATATGCACTGCATTTCGGAACGGAGGGAGCATACGGCAGTTGCTAACACTCACGTGGAAGATTTGTGTGTAGGAGGAGTGGTTGTTCTGTTAATTGACATGGCAAAACTGACACTGTCGGATGCCGATCTAACGGTTCTTACGGCGTTCGTCGGGAAAAGGCTTGTGGCGAACGTTTGTCGGATAATGATTTACGGACACATGCATTGCATTGATACGTGCCCCCCTCTCTCTCACGCACACGCACCCTCATGAGTCACGACTCTCCCGAGTCCTCTCGCAGACTCGCACGTCGCACCCACCGTCTATCTGCGGGTAGACGTCACACACATATGTGCTCTTCACACCCTACCCTCAAAACTTCTAAAAAACAAAAGACGGCGCACACATTTTATTTTAGCTCACACGTCACACACTTATACTATTACTCTTGCGGCGAACGTTCTTTGGGCATAGTATATTGTACTCTCATGAAGAGAAGCGGTGCACGCACGCACTAGTTCTCTCACACTCACTCGCGGGTACACGTAGGAGCGCATTTTTTTAAGCTGGTACAACAAAATCACTCCACTAGATATAAAAGCAGGAGCATTAGCGCTTGGTTTACTAGGGTTCCTCTCGTTCACTCTCTCATGCTCTCCAGATCTAAGCAAGACATAGGTGGCCACACTCTCTCTCTCAGCTCACGGCTGGTCACAAATCTGGCCGGACAACCTCGACTGGGGCAGGGGTGTAGGTGCATCGTTCACGCTGTCGTTGGCGGCGAGGGAGGAGACCAACGGCTGCCCGCGCGTCCCGATCGGCGGCCGTGCCGTTCTCTCCGAGAGAGCGCCAGCTAGGGAGGGCCTCCGACCCCTTCTTCCTCCCTGCGGTATTGTGGCCAAGATGCGGCCTCCCGACGCCGTCTTTGCCACATGCCGACGACCCTCAGGTATATATTCCTTCGAAATCTGCCTTGCTCTACTGCCCTAGCTCTTCCCCCTTCGTGTCAATCCTTTTCTACTTTCGTCCGCTATTCCAAAGCCACCTAGACTTCTACTATTATTAGAAGTAAAGCTAGTTCATACAGTCGACTCAAAGCATTGGTTCAAACAGGGACCAAAGTGGGAAAGTTGTAGCATGAATCTAGGACTTGGTTCTAAATGGAAACGGGGGAAAGTAGTAATATTTGTCACTATTTAAATAACCGTATTCCATATTTGTGCAAACAGGGATGTTTGTCTCCATATCGTTTCGGGATGTCTGTCTCCGTGTCGTTTCTATCCGCGCAATCAAAAGCACACACCTCAGTTTTAGTACAACTGCGCAAAATGAGATGGCTATCCCTCGTTGCCGTCGTCTAACCTCCCGTCTTCAAGGTATCCCTACATTGGTAGTAACTAAGGTAGAATGACCAACGCAATCTAAAATAAGCTGATTCGTACGTTTTACTTCCTGATCCGAGCCAGTGCAGGGACGAGCAAAAACAACTGCATCCTAGTCCGGAATGCACTTTCTACCAGTTCATCCATGGACCGAGGACTAGCTGGCATGGGTGCACGGCGGTTTTTTGGACAGGTGCGCGGACAAGAGGCATTGTGGTCTGCTTATTTCTGCAAATAGCGGTGCTTAAATTTAGTGTAATGCACAAGCATTTCAGCTGGTCAGTACACTGCATGGTTCAGTTCAGCATTCCAGCTGAGACCACAATTATAATTGGTTATTCTGGAATGAGAGAACCTAACCCTGGATGGTGGCAACAAGAAAAAACTAGAGTGAACTCCAGGAAATTTAAGCCTGCCGGGAGGCCCTTTGCTCAGAGAAGCGTTGCTTGTTTTTTCTTGATTTGAAAACCTTCTCACAACTTTGTCTTTTGCTGTGAAATAGTATATTTTTGTTATGTTCTATGAATCATGGAGATGTATAAAATTGCTTAACTTATGCTCTTCAAGTTTTTTATGAAGACGAGTTTAATGTGAGTGTTCCACATGAGCGCTGGACTAGCGTGCGAACGTTTGGAATTTACATTGTGGCCTCAGTTAACTGCATGAACCACTGTAACAAGATGCATAGTTGCTTATATGTCAGACAGCAGATTGTTGATTGTTAGCTGGTCGATAGCCTAGTGTTGAAGCGAGCTGAGCCAATGTGCCGTGTTTTGCACAACTGCTTACAAGTGGGGTAGCACCAACAGTGTTTACAAGTACTTATGTATACGTCAACGCACGGTTCTCGAACGAGTGCTCTATTTCATCAAAACACACACTGCTCGTATGATAAACCGTGACAACTTATGTCTTACCATGCCATATTCATGAAAAAACTAGTGAGGACGCATCTGTTTCGGCAACACAAAAGTAGCATCAGTTCCCATAGACGGATTCAAACAGAGTACTAGCCCCAGAGGGGTCGATAACATGCAAGGTTCGGATAATTAGATACAATCCAAACTACTATTAAACACTAGTTGGGGCAACTATTTCATGCTTCGATCTAATTTGGGCTGGACACAAGACGGACCTTGCCATGAACATCATCAAGGACGTCCCACATCAGCTCAATCCTGTGAACCTTCATGAAGACAACCTTGTGGCCTTGCCACTGATAAACTTGTTTGTGGAGGCATGCCACGTCATCTTCCTGCGTAAGCTTGACAAGAATAGTATGCCTCACAAACGAAGGAGTAGTTTTGAACTTCTTGTGCTTCAGTACACCCTAGACAACACGCCTGACAATAGTGAGGCTGGAATACAACTCTTCATTGGTATAACCGCAAATGGCTTCCAGGATCCAACAGCCTAAGAACTCTGTTTTCCCAGTGCGTATATTCAGGTCGTCCGCCTCATAGCGAGTGACATGCACAACCACACAATCCTTGTCTGCATCAGGGCTCTAATTGAAACAGAAACAAATTCTGAATTACTTTTCAGTATAAGAAACACAAGTTATTTAAACCACTATGTATAGCATGGCATAGAAGCTAATAAAATTTTGCATTATTAATCACCACATACTTCCTTTTCTAAAAAAATCACCACATACTTAGATGAAAAACCACAATCGAGATCGGCAAAGAAGGAAATCACCTTGGGCAGCTCAGCGGGGGGGGGGGGACTCATCCTCGAAGGGGGAAAACTGCTCCTGCAGTGCCACGGGGGCTGTAACCTCAAACGGGGCGTTGACCATCTCAGTAGTGGCCGTGAGCGTATCTGGGGTCGGCTCGGTGGTTGCCTCCATCTTCTTGGAGCTCTTTGTCTCGTGGGGATCAGCCTCCCGCGCCTGCCCCAATATCGGCAGATCTTTGCCTGGTTCTCCTTGGTCCATCATGAAACTGACGAATACTAGGAGACCACTGAAAGGAAAACACAATTGCAATGACAATGAAACAAAAAAGAGAGTGAGGATCGGTTACTGCTTTGCAAAAGTTCTTTTTTTTCTGAACGAAAATATACAAACATCACGGATCCACTTACCTTCCCTTCGTTGGGAGAGAAGAATAGTGGCATATGCGAGTGTTGCCTTTCTTGAAGACGGTGAGGGAGAAGGGGATTCAACGAAGAGTGAAATGATGGTTGCTTCGTCCGTCAAACTTAGACTACGGGGAGGTGGGGGTTTGGGATACGATGGCTCGTTACTGCCGCGCTATGACCGGGGTGACTCTCCGCCTGCATACTGCCTTCTAATTTGATGGATGGTATTTGGGCCCGCGCGCTACATGGCCCGCATGTCGGTGAACAAAAGTATAACGGCATTCAGTAGAGGGAGACGTTTCAATGACCTAGGAGGAGCCAGAAGCGGTAGAGTGTCTCCACTGTACTAGTAGTAATTGTTTTTCTGGGTAGCTGTAGAGTGTCTCCACTATACTAGTAGTAATTGTTTCTCTGGGCCCAAGACAAAACAGCCAATCCACACTAGTAAATAGTAAAATAATTTCAAAAGGCGCTACCCACACCCAGCACACCACCCCCCCCCCCAAAAAAACCTGGGTGCTCTTCTTCCTCCTCACTCCCACCCACCCCACGTCAGCTCGCTCCACTCGTACCCCCAAATTCCTCACCTCACTCCTACAGAAAACCCCAGCTCCCCTTCTTCCTCACTCCTACAGAAAACCCCCAGCTCCCCTTCTTCTTCGCTCGCACTACAATAGGCTCGTCATTCGTTACTCTGCTCAAATCCGTGAGCGCGACGCGATGCGACGCCCTCGAGGAAAATGGAGTCGGCTGACCCAGCGCCAAGAAGATGAGGCTCCCGCCAGCGGTGACGCCTGTTGTAGATCTCGCACCTGGCAGCGTGGGGATAAGCGGCGACCCCGCCCCCACCGTATCCTAGGAACCCGTAGAATCTCGGGTGGACCGCATCAGCGATCTCCCGGATGCCATCCTTGGGGAGATCATCTCGCTTCTCCCCACCAAGGATTGCTGCCGCACCCAAGTCCTCTCAATTCGGTGGCGCCGTCTATGGCGCACCATGCCCCTCAATCTCGACTGTCGTCAGCTATCTCTCTTCAATGATTTTGAAATCCCCAGAGCCATCATCTCCTCCCACCAGGGCTCCGTTCAAAGCCTCCGCATCCCGTCATGCTACCTGAGCAAGCATACCATGCCCTGCACGGTGGACGCCTGGCTGAAATTGTTGGAAATATGCCCTAGAGGCAATAATAAAATGGTTATTATTATATTTCCTTGTTCATGATAATTGTCTATTGTTCATGATATAATTGTGTTATCCGGAAATCGTAATACATGTGTGAATACATAGACCACAACATGTCCCTAGTGAGCATCTAGTTGACTAGCTTGTTGATCAATTAATGGTTACGGTTTCCTAACCATGGACATCGGATGTCATTGATAACGGGATCACATCATTGGGAGAATGATGTGATGGACAAGACCCAATCCTAAGCATAGCACAAGATCGTGTAGTTCGTTTGCTAGAGCTTTTCTAATGTCAAGTATCATTTCCTTAGACCATGAGATCGTGTAACTCCCGGATACCATAAGAGTGCTTTGGGTGTACCAAACGTCACAACGTAACTGGGTGGCTATAAAGGTATACTACAGGTATCTCCAAAAGCGTCTGTTGGGTTGACACGAATCGAGACTGGGATTTGTCACTCCGTATGACGGAGAGGTATCTCTGGGCCCACTCGGTAATGCATCATCATAATGAGCTCAATGTGACCAAGTGGTTGGTCACGGGATCATGCATTACGGTACGAGTAAAGTGACTTGCCGGTAACGAGATTGAACGAGGTATTGGGATACCGACGATCGAATCTCGGGCAAGTAACATACCAATTAACAAAGGGAATTGTATACGGGATTACTTGAATCCTCGACATCATGGTTCATTCCATGAGATCATCGTGGAACATGTGGGAGCCAACATGGGTATCCATATCCCGCTGATGGTTATTGACCGGAGAGTCGTCTCGGTCATGTCTGCGTGTCTCCCGAACCCGTAGGGTCTACACACTTAAGGTTCGGTGACGCTAGGGTTGTAGAGATATTAGTATGCGGTAATCCAAAAGTTGTTCGGAGTCCTGGATGAGATCCCGGACGTCACGGGGAGTTCCGGAATGGTCCGGAGGTGAATATTTGTATATAGGAAGTCCAGTTTCGGCCATCGGGAAAGTTTCGGGGGTCACCGGTATTGTACCGGGACCACCGGAAGGGTCCCGGGGGTCCATCGGGTGGGGCCACCTATTCCAGAGGGCCCCATGGGCTGAAGTGGGAAGGGAACCAGCCTCGGGTGGGCTGGTGCGCCCCCCTTGGGCATCCCCCTGCGCCTAGGGTTGGAAACCCTGGGGGTGGGGGCGCCCCACCTGACTTGGGGGGCAAGTCCCCCCCTTGCCCCCCCCCCCTTGAGATTGGATCTCTAGGGGGCTGGCGCCCCCCCAGGTCCCCTATATAAAGAGGGGGGAAGGGAGGGCTGCGCACCCAAGCCCCCAGCGCCTCCCTCTCCCTCCGTAACACCTCTCCCTTTCATCGAGCTTGGCGAAGCCCTGCCGAGATCCCCGCTACTTCCACCACCACGCCGTCGTGCTGCTGGATCTCCATCAACCTCTCCTTTCCCCTTGCTGGATCAAGAAGGAGGATACTTCTTCCCCAACCGTGCGTGTGTTGAACGCGGAGGTGCCGTCCGTTCGGCGCTAGGACCATCGGTGATTTGGATCACGACGAGTACGACTCCATCAACCCCGTTCTCTTTAATGCTTCCGCTCACGATCTACAAGGTTATGTAGATGCACTCCTCTCTCTCGTTGCTAGATGACTCCATAGATTGATCTTGGTGATGCGTAGAAATTTTTTATTTTCTACAATGATTCCCAACAGTGGCATCATGAGCTAGGTCTATGCGTAGTTTCTATGCACGAGTAGAACACAATTTTGTTGTGGGCGTAGATGTTGTCAATTTACTTGGCACTACTAGTCTTATCTTGTTTTGGCGGCATCGTGGGATGAAGCGGCCCGGACCGACCTTACACATACGCTTATGTGAGACAGGTTCCACCGACTGACATGCACTAGTTGCATAAGGTGGCTAGCGGGTGTCTGTCTCTCCCACTTTAGTCGGATCGGACTCGATGAAAAGGGTCCTTATGAAGGGTAAATAGAAATTGGCATATCACGTTGTGGTTTTGGCGTAGGTAAGAAACGTTCTTGCTAGAACCCTATTGCAGCCACGTAAAAACATGCAACAACAATTAGAGGACGTCTAACTTGTTTTTGCAGCATATGCCTTGTGATGTGATCTGGCCAAAATGATGTGATGAATGATATATATGTGATGTATGAGATTGATCATGTTCTTGTAATAGGAATCACAACTTGCATGTCGATGAGTATGACAACCAGCAGGAGCCATAGGAGTTGTCTTAATTATTGTATGACCTGCGTGTCATTGAATAACGCCATGTAATTACTTTACTTTATTGCTAAACCGTTAGCCATAGTAGTAGAAGTAATCGTTGGCGTGACAACTTCACGAAGACACGATGATGGAGATCATGATGATGGAGATCATGGTGTCATGCCGGTGATGATGATGATCATGGCACCCTGAAGATGGAGATCAAAAGGAGAAAAATGATATTGGCCATATCATGTCACTATTTGATTGCATGTGATGTTTATCATGTTTTTGCATCTTATTTGCTTAGAACGACGGTAGTAAATAAGATGATCCCTCATAATAATTTCAACAAAGTGTTTCCCCTAACTGTGCGCCGTTGCGAAAGTTCGTTGTTTCGAAGCACCACGTGATGATCGGGTGTGATAGATTCTAACGTTCACATACAACGGGTGTAAGCCAGATTTACACATTGAAAACACTTAGGTTGACTTGACGAGCCTAGCATGTACAGACATGGCCTCGGAACACAAGAGACCGAAAGGTCAAACATGAGTTGTATAGAAGATACAATCAACATGAAGATGTTCACCGATGATGACTAGTCCGTCTCACGTGATGATCGGACACGGCCTAGTTGACTCGGATCATGTATCACTTAGATGACTAGAGGGATGTCTATTTGAGTGGGAGTTCATTAAATAATTTGATTAGATGAACTTAATTATCATGAACTTAGTCTAAAAACTTTTGCAAAATGTATTGTAGATCAAATGGCCAACGCTCATGTCAACCTCAACTTCAATGCGTTCCTAGAGAAAACCAAGCTGAAAGATGATGGTAGCAATTATATGGACTGGGTCCGGAACTTGAGGATCATCCTCATTGCTTCCAAGAAAGCATATGTCCTAGAAGCACCGCTAGGTGATGCACCTGCCCCAGCGAACCAAGACGTTATGAACGCTTGGCAGGCGCGTAGTGATGATTACTCCCTGGTTCAGTGCGGCATGCTTTACAGATTAGAACCAGGGCTCCAAAAGCGTTTTGAGCAGCACGGAGCATATGAGATGTTCCAAGAGCTGAAAATGGTTTTCCAAGCTCACGCCCGGGTCGAGAGATATGAAGTCTCTGACAAGTTCTACAGTTGTAAAATGGAGGAAAATAGTTCTGTCAGCGAGCACATACTCAAAATGTCTGGGTTGCACAACCGCTTGTCCCAGCTGGACATTAACCTCCCGGATGAGGCGGTCATTGACAGAATCCTTCAGTCGCTCCCACCTAGCTACAAGAGCTTTGTGATGAACTACAATATGCAGGGGATGGTGAAAACTATTCCTAAGGTATTTTCAATGCTGAAATCAGCGGAGGTGGAAATCAAAAAGGAACATCAAGTGTTGATGGTCAATAAAACCACTAGTTTCAAGAAAGGCAAGGGTAAGAAGAACTTCAAGAAGGACGGCAAGGGAGTTGCCGCGCCCGGTAAGCCAGTTGCCGGGAAGAAGCCAAAGCACGGACCCAAACCTGACACTGGGTGCTTTTATTGCAAAGGGAACGGTCACTGGAAGCGGAACTGCCCCAAGTACTTAGCGGACAAGAAGGCCGGCAACACCAAAGGTATATGTGATATACATGTTATTGATGTGTACCTTACCAGTACTCGTAGTAGCTCCTGGGTATTTGATACCGGTGTGGTTGCTCATATTTGTAACTCCAAACAGGAGCTGTGGAATAAGCGGAGACTGGCGAAGGACGAGGTGACGATGCGCGTCGGGAATGGTTCCAAGGTCGATGTGATCGTCGTCGGCACGCTACCTCTACATTTACCTACGGGGTTAGTTTTAAACCTTAATAATTGTTATTTAGTACCAGCTTTGAGCATGAACATTGTATCTGGATCTCGTTTAATACGAGATGGCTACTCATTTAAATCCGAGAATAATGGTTGTTCTATTTATATGAGAGATATGTTTTATGGTCATGCCCCGCTGGTCAATGGTTTATTCTTAATGAATCTCAAACGTGATGTTACACATATTCATAGTGTGAATACCAAAAGATGTAAGGTTGATAACGATAGTACCACATACTTGTGGCACTGCCGCCTTGGTCACATTGGTGTCAAACGCATGAAGAAGCTCCATGCTGATGGACTTTTGGAGTCTCTTGATTACGAATCATTTGACACATGCGAACCATGCCTCATGGGCAAAATGACCAAGACTCCATTCTCCGGAACAATGGAGCGAGCAACCAACTTGTTGGAAATCATACATACTGATGTGTGCGGTCCAATGAGCGTTGAGGCTCGTGGATGCTATCGTTATGTTCTAAATCTCATTGACGACTTAAGTAGATATGGGTATGTCTACTTGATGAAACACAAGTCTGAGACCTTTGAAAAGTTCAAGGAATTTCAGAGTGAGGTAGAGAATCAACATGACCGAAAGATAAAGTTCTTACGATGAGATCGTGGGGGAGAATATTTAAGTAACAAATTTGGTACGCACTTAAGGAAATGTGAAATTGTTTCACAAATCACGCCGCCTGGAACACCTCAGCGTAACGGTGTGTCCGAACGTTGTAATCGCACTCTATTGGATATGGTGCGATCTATGATGTCACTCACCGATTTACCGCTATCATTTTGGGGATATGCTTAGAGACAGCTACATTCACTTTAAATAGGGCACCGTCTAAATCCGTTGAGATGACACCATATGAATTATGGTTTGCAAAGAAATCTAAGCTGTCATTTCTAAAAGTTTGAGGATGCGATGCTTATGTCAAGAAACTTCAACCTGAAAAGCTCGAACCCAAGTCAGAAAAATGCGTCTTCATAGGATACCCTAAGGAAACCATTTGGTATACCTTCTACCTCAGATCCGAAGGCAAGATCTTTGTTGCCAAGAACGAGTCCTTTCTGGAGAAAGAGTTTCTCTCGAAAGAAGTAAGTGGGAGGAAAGTGGAACTTGATGAAGTACTACCTCTTGAACCGGTAAGTAGCGCAGCTCAGGAAGATGTTCCTGTGGTGCCTGCACCGACTGGAGAGGAAGTTAATGATGATGATCAAGGTACTTCAGATCAAGTCACTACTGAACTTCGTAGGTCCACAAGGACACGTTCCACACCAGAGTGGTATGGCAACCCTGTCCTGGAAATCATGTTGTTAGACAACGGTGAACCTTCAAACTATGAAGAAGCGATGGCGGGCCCAGATTCCAACAAATGGCTTGAAGCCATGCAATCCGAGATAGGATCCATGTATGAAAACAAAGTATGGACTTTGACAGACTTGCCCGATGATCGGCGAGCGATAGAAAATAAATGGATCTTTAAGAAGAAGACGGACGCGGATGGTAATGTTACCATCTATAAGGCTCAACTTGTCGCTAAGGGTTATCGACGAGTTCAAGGGGTTGACTATGATGAGACTTTCTCTCCCGTAGCGAAGCTGAAGTCCGTCCGAATCATGTTAGCAATTGCCGCATACTATGATTATGAGATATGGCAAATGGACGTCAAAACGGCATTCCTTAACGGCTATCTTAAGGAAGAATTGTATATGATGCAGCCGGAAGGTTTTGTCGATCCTAAGAATGCTAACAAGGTATGCAAGCTCCAGCGATCCATCTATGGGCTGGTGCAAGCATCTCGGAGTTGGAACATTCGCTTTGATGAGATGATCAAAGCGTTTGGGTTTATGCAGACTTATGGAGAAGCCTGCGTTTACAAGAAAGTGAGTGGGAGCTCTGTAGCATTTCTCATATTATATGTGGATGACATACTTTTGATGGGAAATGATATAGAACTTTTGGACAGCATAAAGGCCTACTTGAATAAGTGTTTTTCAATGAAGGACCTTGGAGAAGCTGCTTATATATTAGGCATCAAGATCTATAGAGATAGATCAAGACGCCACATAGGTCTTTCACAAAGCACATACCTTGATAAGATATTGAAGAAGTTCAATATGGATCAGTCCAAGAAGGGGTTCTTGCCTGTGTTGCAAGGTGTGAAATTGAGCTTGACTCAATGCCCGACCATGGAAGAAGATAAAGAAAAGATGAGTGTCATCCCCTATGCCTCGGCCATAGGGTCTATTATGTATGCCATGTTGTGCACCAGACCTGATGTAAACCTTGCCGTAAGTTTGGTAGGAAGGTACCAAAGTAATCCTGGCATGGAACACTGGACAGCAGTCAAGAATATCCTGAAGTACCTGAAAAGGACTAAGGATATGTTTCTCGTTTATGGAGGTGATGAAGAGCTCGTCGTAAAGGGTTACGTCGATGCTAGCTTCGACACAGATCTGGATGACTCTAAGTCACAAACCGGATACATGTATATTTTGAATGGCGGGGCAGTAAGCTGGTGCAGTTGCAAGCAAAGCGTCGTGGCGGGATCTACATGTGAAGCGGAGTACATGGCAGCCTCGGAGGCAGCACATGAAGCAATCTGGATGAAGGAGTTCATTACTGACCTAGGAGTTATTCCCAATGCGTCGGGGCCGATGACTCTCTTTTGTGACAACACTGGAGCCATTGCCCTTGCCAAGGAGCCCAGGTTTCACAAGAAGACCAGGCACATCAAGCGTCGCCTCAACTCCATTCGTGAAAATGTTCAAGATGGAGACATAGATATTTGCAAAGTGCATACGGATCTGAATGTCGCAGATCCATTGACTAAACCTCTTCCGCGAGCAAAACATGATCAACACCAGAACTCTTTGGGTGTTCGATTCATCACAATGTAACTAGATTATTGACTCTAGTGCAAGTGGGACACAGTTGGAAATATGCCCTAGAGGCAATAATAAAATGGTTATTATTATATTTCCTTGTTCATGATAATTGTCTATTGTTCATGCTATAATTGTGTTATCCGGAAATCGTAATACATGTGTGAATACATAGACCACAACATGTCCCTAGTGAGCCTCTAGTTGACTAGCTTGTTGATCAACTAATGGTTACGGTTTCCTAACCATGGACATCGGATGTCATTGATAATGGGACCACATCATTGGGAGAATGATGTGATGGACAAGACCCAATCCTAAGCATAGCACAAGATCGTGTAGTTCGTTTGCTAGAGCTTTTCTAATGTCAAGTATCATTTCCTTAGACCATGAGATCGTGTAACTCCCGGATACCGTAAGAGTGATTTGGGTGTACCAAACGTCACAATGTAACTGGGTGGCTATAAAGGTATACTACAGGTATCTCCGAAAGCGTCTGTTGGGTTGACACGAATCGAGACTGAGATTTGTCACTCCGTATGACGGAGAGGTATCTCTGGGCCCACTCGGTAATGCATCATCATAATGAGCTCAATGTGACCAAGTGGTTGGTCACGGGATCATGCATTACGGTACGAGTAAAGTGACTTGCCGGTAACGAGATTGAACGAGGTATTGGGATACCGACGATCGAATCTCAGGCAAGTAACGTACCGATTGACAAAGGGAATTGTATACGGGATTACTTGAATCCTCGACGTCGTGGTTCATTCGATGAGATCATCATGGAACATGTGGGAGCCAACATGGTTATCCAGATCCCGCTGTTGGTTATTGACCGGAGAGTCGTCTTGGTCATGTCTGTGTGTCTCCCGAACCCGTAGGGTCTACACACTTAAGGTTCAGTGACGCTAGGGTTGTAGAGATATTAGTATGCGGTAATCCGAAAGTTGTTTGGAGTCCCGGATGAGATCCCGGATGTCACGAGGAGTTCTAGAATGGTTCGGAGGTGAAGATTTGTATATAGGAAGTCCAGTTTCGGCCACCGGGAAAGTTTTGGGGGTCATCGGTATTGTACCGGGACCACCGGAAGGGTCCCGGGGGTCCACCGGGTGGGGCCACCTATTCCGGAGGGCCCCATGGGCTGAAGTGGGAAGGGAACCAGCCCCTGGTGGTCTGGTGCGCCCCCCTTGGGCCTCCCCCTGCGCCTAGGGTTGGAAACCCTGGGGGTGGGGGCGCCCCACCTGACTTGGGTGACAAGTCCCCCCCTTGGCCGCCCCCCTTGAGAGTGGATCTCAAGGGGGGCGGCGCCCCCCCAGGGCCCCTATATAAAGAGGGGGAAGGGAGGGCTGCGCACCCAAGCCCCTGGCGCGTCCCTCTCCCTCCGTAACACATCTCCCTCTCGTCGAGCTTGGCGAAGCCCTGCCGAGATCTCCGCTACTTCCACCACCACGCCGGCGTGCTGCTGGATCTCCATCAACCTATCCTTTCCTCTTGCCGGATCAAGAAGGAGGAGACGTCTTCCCCAACTATACGTGTGTCGAACACGGAGGTGCTGTCCGTTTGGCGCTAGGACCATCGGTGATTTTGATCACGACGAGTACGACTCCATCAACCCCGTTCTCTTGAACGCTTCCGCTTGCGATCTACAAGGGTATGTAGGTGCACTCCTCTCTCTTGTTGCTAGATGACTCCATAGATTGATCTTGGTGATGCGTAGAAAATTTTTATTTTCTGCAACGATCCCCAATAGAAATCCCCAGAATTCACAGAACTACAGCTGCTTGAGTTCTAGTATTCCCCTGGAAATCACATACCACATACCGAACGCCATGAACTTGTGCCCTCAGCACCGATGTCCATCTCGCGGTTTTCCTCCGCTCTCCACACCGCCACCTTTGCGCTGTGCTACCTACCAGACAATCTGGTACTAAACCTTCTACTCCCATTTCTCAAGAAACTTTCACTTGTGCGGGTTCGTATATCGTAGGCCTCATTGCACATCATCATCCACTCCAGTTGCCCTGCGCTGGAGTGCTTGGTGCTTGTTTTCACAGTTAGAATCGGTTGTCTCCAAATAAAGTTGCCTAACCTTGTAAGAATTGAAATTTCTTTTGACGGAAGGCAGCTCATCATCCAAGATGCCCCTTCACTTCAAAGGTTGATCCTTGATTCTAGTAATTCAACGTTGCAAATAATCGTCCTCTCTGTGCCTAAACTGGAGACCTTGGGTGTAATACATGATCTCTGTGCTCATTTCAATATGGTGTTTGGCTCCATAGTTCTTCAGGTACTTTATATTATCATCTACACTTGTAACCACAAGCTGCATTTTAAATTTCTGCGCATAATTTATATATCATCTTGGAGTACACATTTTGTACTAATATTATGTTCTATGCTCAATGAAGAGTTTCTCCATGGATGGCCTATCAATGGTGTTGGATTCTGTCAAGATCTTATATATCCAAATGAATAGTTTTGATCTGAACAAGATTATTGGCTTGCTGCAATGCTTTCCATGTCTGGAGAAGTTGTATATAAAGTTGATAATTTCACGCACATTGGAAGCCCGCATATAGTGTACTAGAATTAACCGTTCAGTTGTTGCTCTTTTGACACTCTTCTTTTAGACTGTTTTCAATCTTCATGTCTATTTAGGCAACAGGATGGGGTAAGAAAGTTATAACCAATCGGTGGATTCGTAAGCATCGGGATTTTCTCACTTCTCATGAGATTCGATTGAAGACAATAACGCTAGAATGATATGTAGCCAACCATGCAAATACAAGATTTGTCACATTCTTCCTGCTGAATGCGAGGTTACTATTGTCCAGTAGGCTTAAGTTTATTAGTAGCATGGTTTTGATGGATGGGTATGTCGAAGAGCAAAAAAAGGAGTTCCAGGTGGGCAAAAGAGCTTCTGAACCTATCGGGCTTCTATTTACAACATATTTTGGTCATAATCTAGTAAATTTTACGACCCAGGATGTTCATTCTATGGACCTGACCAATCCATTTGACTGTGACTGCCGAAAACAGTGCTGGAGTTAGATGTTGTTGCCCTTTTCAATCTGGGTTTTTTTGTAAACCTGATGAACAATTAACCCTCGTGCTTTTGTACAGTTTGTAAGCTGGAGTTAGATGTTCCTGCCCTTTTCAACTCGGCTGTGACTGTCATATTTTCTTTGAAACAAGGCAAATGGCTTGCCATTCGTTTAATTTAGAGTGAAATATTGTAACAAATCCCAACCAAGGGAAATAACATCACTCTCGTCGGCTGCTTGAGCTCACCGTGCATTACAGAAGCCAAGTGATTAGCCCTCACCAGCACCCACAAACTTATTTCGAACTAGCACATCAAATGGGCTGTAAATTTTCATAGGAAAGGCTGCATGGCCGTGACAGATTTGGATTCTGACATTTGGGACCCGCGAGGAAATAGCCTATGGTGTCGACTTACTAGCCAGTCAACAAACGATTCTGCCTACCAGCCGTTGGATTGACATCCAACATCTGTCGTGTATATTCTATCTCTTGTCTTCTTCTTCCTCCAGCCGCCCAAACCAAACCACCCCGTCGGCTCCGCCTGCTCCCGCCTCCCATGGCTGGCTGCGCCTCCGCCACCCTACCATACGTACCCTTCAACGTTGGCCAGTCCCTCCCTCTATCCCCCACACGTCATGTTATTCTCCGGCGACGTCAGCCCCAACACGCACCCGCGCCCGAACTAGTCAACCCTCGTACTCCCCTCCGCCTGCGACTGGACTGGCGCATCTTCAACGGCTCCTGTTCGTTCCATCCGAGGCCTCGCCGTCATCCTCCGCCTTGCGGCCTTGGTTCGCTTTCCGTGCGTGGTGCGCCGCCCTCTTGCATTGTCAACATCGTCAACAACCGAGAGGAACAAGGAGATGACTGTACATGGAGAGGATGACAGTAGGGACCCACCAGCGTCATGGCAGTACGCAAGCAAGTGCCTCTATAGTACAAGCCCAAAAATATGGTTCCTCCTAATGGTTGGACATCTGGGGCTCACGCCATTGTCAACATAGTCAATAAACGAGAGAATTACACTACGAGCGGCTGACACCAGGGACCCAGCAAGTCGCGCAGTTTTTTTTGAGGAACAAGCAATTGTTATTTATACTAGTTTTAGCGACGGATCAGGGTAACAACGGGGTTGTGCGGGGGCTGTGGCCCATCTAGCCAGGGTTTTATTTATGTTTACCACATCATGAGCCCAGTTGTGTTTTTTTCTTGCTGAAAATGGCTAGCCCAGTTCTATTTTTTTTAAGAAATACCCAAACAAGGCCTACTTGCTTTATAGGCCCTGCTAGGCTGCAAATCTTTCAAGACGAGGAGAGTTTCATTTGGTTTGCCCAGAAATGGCCTGTACATTTTTAAAACACATCAAACCGGGAATTAGTTTCAATTTTTTTTCATTACAAGATCTTAAATTCCATTGATTTTTATGCGTGGACAATTATTTGGATTTTATATTTATATAAATTATTTTTCAAAATATTTTGAATGTGAATTGATATTTCTGGATTAAAAACAGTTAACCGCACTGAAATATGCAACATTTCATATAATTTTTAACCGTGGCCACAATATGGGGTGTAATGCTAACAAAAAGAAGATTGGCTCCAAAAAAAATCTTAAGAATTAGCAAATGGGTTGTACATTATTAGAAATGATGGCAGATGGGTTGTATGCTGTTTTCCATAGATTTGAGGCTGACTTGTGCGCCTACTACAGGTTGACGCGTATGCTTTCATAAAAAAAGGTTGAGGCACACGCAACGCCCTGTCAACTTAGTCAACACACGAGAGCAGTGACTGTTGGATGTCCATCCAATGGCTGTCGTGCTTCTTCAATCTCTGCTCTTCATGCTCCAGCCGCTCAAACAAGCGCCGGCGGGACTGCCTGCTCCCTCCTCCCACGGCCGGCTATGCTACCGCGCAGGCCTCACGGCCCCACCTACTCCCATCACTGGCCTAGCCATCCCTCTACTCACCCACACATGTTGTTATTCTCCGGCGATGGCAGACGAACCAGTAAACCCCTGTACTCCTCCGCGTGGGAAACAACTGCCGAGTATTCCCTGGCTCCGTGCCGTTCCCTTCCTAGGCCTCGCCGTCGTCCACCGCCCTGGTGCTCTCGGCGCGGCCTGGTCAACGTGGTCAATGAACGACATCCATCGGAAGTGGACTATACGTGGAGAGGCTGACAGCTGGGTCCACGGCTGCACGCAAGAAAATGCCTCCTTATTACGTGCAAAATAATGATTCCTCCACCTGACAGCTAGGACGCACAGGAAGGGCCTCTGTATTTCACGAAAAAAACATACCCCCGCTGACAGGTCGGACCCACCAGCTATATCTTCGCACGCAAGGAAGTGCCTCCTTATTACGCCCCAAAAAATGAATACCCCCTGCTAGCTGGGACCCACCATATTGTTGGGCTGACTTGTGGGCTTACTAAGTTGACAGGGACAGAGGGCTTTGTCAACTTAGTCAATACTCGAGTGACCGTATTATGTCCATACAACGGCCATAGTGCTTCTTCAACCTCTGGTCTTCTTGCTCCAGCCGCCCAAAGCAGCGTCGGTCATGCCGCCTGCTCCTGCCTCCCGTGGCCGGCTGTGCTATCGCCTGCTCTTGCCTCCCGTGGCCCAGCTCCGCATTGTCCCCTTCCTAGGCCTCGCCGTCGTCCACCGCCGTGGTGCTCTAGGCGCGGCGTGGTCAATGTGGTCAACAACCGACTTCCATCGGAAGAGTACTGTACGTGGAGAGGCTGACAGCTGGGTCCACGGCAGCCGCAAGGAAGTGCCTCCTTATTACGTGGAAAATAATTATTCCTCCACCTGACAGCGGGAACCCACCGGACGGGCCACCAGTATTTTGTGAAAAAAAATCGTTTCCCCCTAACTGCTGGGACCCACCGGACGGGCCACCGTATTTCGCGAAAAAAACGTTCCCCCCGCTGTCAGCTCGGACCCACCGGAAGTGCCACCTTATTACGCACAAAAAAATGAATACTCCCCCGGCTAGCTGGGACTCACCTTGGTGGGAGGCTGTCTTGTGGGCCTACTAAGTTGACGGGGACGAAGGGCTTTGTCAACTTAGTCAATATGAACGATTCTAGCTCCAGTGACCGTACGATGTCCATCCAACGGTCGTAGTGCTTCTTCAACCTCTGGTCTTCTTGCTCCAGCCGCCCAAAGCAGCGCCGGTCGTGCCGCATGCTCCTGCCTCCCGTGGCCGGTTGTGCTGCCGCGGAGGCCTCACCGCCCCCTACTATTCCCACCGCTGGCCAGGCCCTGCGGCAAAGGCAGCCTCACACCGCAGCCGAACCAGTGAACCCTCGTACTCCTCTCCGCGCGGGCTTCCACTGCGGCGTCTTCCCCGGCTCCGCGTCTTCCCCGGCTCCGTGTCGTTCCCTTCCTAGGCCTCACCATCGTCCACTGCCGTGGTGCTCTCCGTGCGACGTGGTCAACATGGTCAAGGAACGACTTCCATCGAAAGAGTACTGTACGTGGAGAGGCTGACAGCTGGGTCCACGGCCACAGCCCAGTTTTTTTGTGATTTGCCAAGTAAGTCGCTTTGTCAGGCCTGTTGGGCTGCAAATCTTTCAAGACGAGGAGAGCTTTCATTCGGCTGGCCGAGAAAATGGCCCATCAGTAATGAGAAATGGGTTGTACATTTTTAAAACACATCAAACCGGCAATTAGTTTCAAATATCTTTTTTTTCATTTTAAGATTTTAAATTACATTAATTTTTATGCGTGGAGAATTTGTTGGATTTTATATTGATATACATTTATTTTTAAAATCAGTTCGAATGTGAGTCGAAATTTCGGGATTAAAAACAGTTCGGACTGCACCAAAATATGCAAAATTTCGTATAATTTTTTAACCGTGGCCACAATATGGGCTGTAATGCTAACAAAAAGAATATGGGCTCCAAAAAAAACCATAAGAATTAGCAAATGGGCTGTAAATTATTAGAAATCATGGCAGATTGGCTGTATGTTGTTTTCCACAGATTTGAGGCTTTCCTAAAAAAGGTTGATGCACAAGCAGTGACTGTTGGATGTCCATCCAACGGCCGTCGTGCTTCTTCAATCTCTGCTCTTCCTGCTTCAGCCGCTCAAACAAGCACCGGCGGGACTGCCTGTTCCCTCCTCCCCGCGGCCGGCTGTGCTGCCGTGCAGGCCTCACCGCCCCACCGTACTCCCATCGCTGGCCTAGCCATCCCTCTACTCACCCACACCTGCTGTTATTCTCTGGTGACGGCAGACGAACCAGTAAACCCTCGTACAGTCGTACTCCCCTCCGCATGGGAAACAACTGCCGAGTCTTCCCTGCCTCCGTGTGGTCCCCTTCCTAGGCCTCACCGTCGTCCACCGCCGTGGTGCTCTCGGCGCGGCGTGGTCAATGTGGTCAACGACCGACTTCCATCGAAAGAGTACTGTGCGTGGAGGCACTGACAGTTGGGTCCACGGCCGCAGCAAGGAAGTGCCTCCTTATTACGTGCAAAATAATTATTCCACCACCTGACAGCAGGGACCCATCGGACAGGCCACCGTATTTCGTGAAAAAAAAACATTTCCCCCTGACTGCTGGGACCCACCAGCTACACCTTCGCACGCAAGGAAGTGCGTCCGGGAAAAAAAATGATTCGCCCCTTGACTACTGGGACCCACCAGCTACATCTTCGCACGCAAGGAAGTGCGTCCCAGCAAAAAAAACGGTTCGCCCCCCTGACTGCTGGGACCCACCAGCTACATCTTCGCAGGCAAGAAAGTGCCTGACAGTCGGGATCCACCTGGTCGAAGCGTACGTAGCGTTGTCATTCTGGTCGCGAACGTGTACGTACATACTGGTCGATATAGAGGCGCGCACGTGTCGTAGTAGAGGTGCACACGTGTCATAGTAGAGGCGCGCACGTAGCATGTACACGTACGTACAGCGGTGAGGGTGCAAGAAAGAAAATACGGCCACGCATGTACATAGGGGCAGGGTCTTGAACGCCTATCGCGCATACGTACATGGCTGGGTCGGAATGGAGAAAGAGCATTGTCGTCGTGTTCATGGGGAGCCAACCGGCTGGGTCGGAACGGAATGCGTGGTCGTGTTCATCGGGAGGGCTTGGACGGAACAGGCGATGGAAACGAGGCCTGGCGTACCGCACAACGGAGGAAATGGACCTCCTACGTTCAGAACGGGGTCCTGTTGATCGGGAGGGGTGTGGCGTACCGCAAAACAGAGGAAACGGACCTCCTACGGTCGAAACGGGGGTCCTGTTGATCGGGAGGGATGTGGCGTACCGCAAAACGGACGAAATGGAGTTGTCTTGGAGCGCTACGGTCGAAACGGGGGTCATGTTCATCGGGAGGGGTGTAGTGTACCGCAAAACGGAGGAAACGGACCTCCTACGGTTGAAACGGGGGTCCTGTTGATTGGGAGGGGTGTGGTGTATCGCAAAACGGATGAAACAGACTTGTGTTGGAGCGCTACGGTCGAAACGGGGGTCCTGTTCATCGGGAGGGGTGTGGCGTACCGCGAAACGGGACTCCATGGGATAATGTTCATCTCCACCGTCGACCTCCTCCAGCCTCCACGGACTATCGTCGACCTCCTCCACCCTCCACGGGCTCCTGTTCATCCAGCCTCCACCGTGCGCTACTCCACCGGCTACTGTTCAACCACCCCTCCACGGGCACCCCTCCACCGTCTACTGTTCATCCAGCCCTCCACACCACGGGGTCCTGTTCAACCACCCCTCCACGGCCACCCCTCCACCATCTACTTTTCATCCAACCCTCCACACCACGGGGTCCTGTTCATCCAGAGGCAACGCCACCGCTCACTGTTCATCCACCCCCCCCCAACGCTCACTGTTCATCCAATCGATCGGCTTCAGTTAGCAGTAGTAGCGAAGGAATCGCTCGATCGGGTTCAGTTAACAGCCATCGATTGATCGCTCGGGTTCAGTAATGTGTAGCCTGCAGTGCAATCGCTCGGGTTCAGTTAGAGTCCAACGCCTCGCTCGGGTTCAGTTAGAGCCAATGCCTCGCACACACGCGCGTACGTGTACGAGAGAAACGCGCATCGCTCGGCTCCCGACCTCCCACCGTAACCGGCAACTCCCCGAAATTTTCCTCCCCTCGCTTCTACCATGGTTTTTTCCGTCATGGACAGCCCAAAGAATGTCATGCAGCTGCGTCTCCGGCCTGCCCAGGATGAAAAGCCCATTTTCTGTCATGATATTTTGTCATAGAAGTAGGAGCCCACCACATCTATGATGATACCCGGTTTTGTCACAAATATCGTCATAGAAGTGTCATATGTATGACAGAAAAAAATTCGTTCGGCCCAAAATGTCACGGATGTGTCTTTTTTTTTGTAGTGAAGTGTTCGGACTTATCTTGCCATATTGTGGGGCGCCACAAGAAGCCCCTGGCAAACTGAGCGTACCAAGATGTACGGATTCAATATTAAATAAACATTTATGTGAAGATAGGAATAATAAGCTGACGCTATATATTGTTTCCCATTGTAAGACAATACGTCCGGGCGTATGTGTACAATTGATGCATTAAGCAGAATGAAAATAGGACTATTTGACATGTCCTATCCAAGGGCGGGCCGCATATGGGTATATAAAATAGGTATAATGATCATTGACAGATACCACCTGGGTATTCCCTTTGTGCGCCAAGCCTTTTGCCTCCTTGGTTCTCCCTCCTGTGAGGAGTCCGATGATCCGGTTCTCTGAAGAGGCTACCCGAAAGTAGGGTCCTGAAAGATAAAGGGGGTTATTAAAGTATGTTGCGGCTAAATCGCACTGTTGACCATGCCACTATTGTGCCCCCGCCTGTGCCCATGGAATTTTGAGTGCGTAATTGTGTACACGCGGCACGAATGCTGCCTGAATGGGACTGGGGCGGAGGCTAGACTGCTAGTCGCGCTCTTGGCATGCCTGGCGATCCTGTTGCAGGGTACTCCGGACTCGCTTGACGGTGTTCGGGGTTGTTGTCGCCGGATTGGTGGTTTGCCGGAGAAGGCTGCTTTGTACTTCTACCGCGAGGGCTGCAGTATGCTCTTCTGTACGGAGAGAGCGTCCGTGTTTCCGTTGACTGTTATGACCCCACGAGGTCCTGGCATCTTGAGCTTGAGGTATGCATAGTGTGGTACCGCATTGGATCGAGCGAAAATATGGTTCGTCCAAGCAGTGCATGATAACCACTACGGAAAGGGACGATATCAAAGATTAACTCCTCGCTTCGGAAGTTATCCGGAGATCCGAAGACCACTTCCAATGTTATGGAGCCCGTGCAACGGGCCTCTACTCCTGGAATTACACCTTTGAAGGTGGTTTTGGTGGGCTTGATCCTTGAAGGGTCGATGCCCATTTTGCGCATTGTGTCCTGATAAAGCAGGTTCAGGCTGCTGCCGCCATCTATAAGGACTCACGTGAGGTGGAATCCGTCGATGATTGGGTCTAGGACCAATGCGGCTGAACCGCCGTGACGGATGCTGGTAGGGTGATCCCTACGATCAAAGGTGATTGGACAGGCTGACCATGGGTTGAATTTTGGGGCGACTAGCTCCATCGCATAGACGTCCCGTAGTGCTCGCTTCCGTTCCCGTTTGGAAATGTGGGTGGCGTCGATCATATTGACCGTTTTCACCTGGGGAGGAAATTTCTTCTGTCCCCCCGTGTTCGGACGCCGGGGCTCCTCGTCATCATTGTTGTGCAGCCCCTTGTCCTTGTTTTCGGCATTTATTTTACCGGCCTGTTTGAACACCCAGCAATCTCTGTTAGTGTGGTTTGCTGGCTTATCCAGGGTGCCATGAATTTGGCACGAGCGATCAAGTATGCGGTCCAGACTGGATGGTCCTTGATTGTTTCTTTTGAACGGCTTTTTCCGCTGACCGGATTTTGAGCCACTGAATCCGGCATTGACTATCGTGTCTTCAGTGTTGTCGCCATTGTTCCGACGCTTATGCCTGTTGCGTCGTGGCTTGCCGTTTTTGTCGCGGACATCTGAAGTGCCGGAGTTTATCAGCGTGGTGCTACTGCGAGCCAACCAGCTATCCTCGCCCATGCAAAAGCAGGTCATGAGTGTTGTGAGGGCCGCCATGGATTTGGTTTTTCCTGGCCGAGGTGCCGGGCGAGCCACTCGTCGCGGATATTATGCTTAAAAGCCGCCAGGGCTTCGGCGTCCGGACAGTCGACAATTTGGTTCTTTTTACTTAGGAACCGAGTCCAGAATTTTCTGGCTGACTCTCCGGGTTGTTGGGTAATGTGGCTCAAGTCATCGGCATCCGGTGGTCGCACGTACGTGCCCTGGAAGTTGTCGAGGAACACGTCCTCCAGGTTTTCCCAACTGCTAATGGAATTTGCCGGCAGGCTATTTAGCCAGTGCCGAGCCGGTCCTTTGAGCTTAAGGGGAAGATACTTGATGGCGTGTAGATCATCACCGCGCGCCATGTGAATGTGGAGAAGGAAATCTTTGATCCATACTGCGGGGTCTGTTGTGCCATCGTATGATTCAATGTTTACGGGTTTAAACCCTTCTGGGAATTCAGGATCCATCACTTTGTTAGTGAAGCAGAGGGGGTGTGCGGCGCCTCTATGCCAGGCTATGTGACTACGCAGTTCGAATGAGTCTGGTTGGCTGTGTTCGGCCCGGCCGGACTTGTTGATAGTGTATCCGGCATGACGATAATCGTCGCGTGTTAGGGCGCGCTCACGCGATCCATAGATCGATCTTGGCTGTCCTGCCTTGTTTTCCAATATGTCTTGCAGGTCCTGCCTATTGCCCCGGGTCATAGTGTATTGGTGTGGGGGTGCGGGCTAGTATTCGGGCTGATACACCATTTTATCCCGGCCACGAGGTGGCCGGTCAGCCATGTGGCGCTCAAGTCCATATTCCTCGGCTGCCAGGACTTCAGTCCATCTAACTGTGAGCAGGTCTTGATCATCTTGGAGCTGCTGCTGCTTCTTTTTCAGGCTCCTCGCAGTGGCCATAAGCCGGTGCTTGAAGCGCTCCTGTTCTACGGGGTCCTCAGGCACGCCGAACTCGGCGTCGTTGAGGCTAATCTTGTCTTCGGAGGGGGGCATGTAGTTGTCCTCCTCTGGGTATCCGCCCGTCACCTGTTCGTCTGGGCTGACCTGCCCGTCTTCCTGTTTGGCCTGCTCGAAGGCAGGCTGATCGGGGTTGTATTCATCTTCGGCACCATCCGGATTGTTTTCGTCTCCTGTGCCGGTACTGCTGTGGCGGGGCTTGGAGCGGCGCCAATGACGCCCATGCTTTGCTTTCTTCCTTGAGGGGTTATCCTCCATTGCCTCCTCGCCATTGGTTTCTTTCGGAATGTCCATCATATATATATCATATGAGAAGGTGGCTGTCCAGCGCCCCGTGGGCGGTGGTTCCTGTTCATCTCCTGCATCTCATCCACACCGTCGATGTCTTCAGAGTCGAAGTCAAGCACGTCGGTCAAATCATCGACCGTGGCAATGAAGTGGGTGGTGGGTGGGCAACGAATTCCCTCATTGCCTGCTTCTCACTCGAGTCGGACATAGTTCGGCCAAGAGTCTCCTGACAAAGAGAGGGACTTTAATGAGTTTAGCATGTCGCCAAAGGGCGAGTGCTGGAAGATGTCCGCAGTGGTGAACTCCATTACTGGAGCCCAGCCAGAATCGGCGGGCTCGAGGGCGCGCGGTCTGGGGCCTACAACCGGACACGAGTCCAGGGGTCCAGAGACACAGGCTTCCTTGGGGGTGAAGTCTGTGTTTGGCTCTACCGCCGATGAGTGTGCGGCCTCCGGGGCGGGGTCCATCCTCCCGTCCTAGGACGACGCAATCTGCCCCGGATTTAGGTCCGGGGCTCCTGCAGGTGCGATATCCCGAATATTGTCCGACAGCAGGTCTAAGCCGTGCTCGTCGTGACTGTTCGGCGCTCCTCGCGCAGGCCCAAATCCGTCGAAGATCAAGTTTCCGCAGATATCGACCGTGTAGTTCAAGTTTCTGAACCTGACCTGATGGCTAGGGGCGTAGCTGTCGATCTGCTCCAGATGGCCAAGCGAATTGGCCCGCAGTGCGAAGCCGCCAAACACGAAGATCTGTCCAGGGAGAAAAGTCTCACCTTGGACCACATGGTTGTTGATGATTGAAGGAGCCATCGAGCCTTTGCAGCGACGACACAGAGGAACTCTCAATGAAAGCACCAATGTCAGTGTCAAAACCGGCGGATCTCGGGTAGGGGGTCCTGATCTGTGCGTCTAAGGCTAATGGTAACAGGAGGCAAGGGACACAATGTTTTACCCAGGTTCGGGCCCTCTCGATGGAGGTAAAACCCTACTTCTTGATTGATTGATCTTGATGATATGAGTATTACAAGAGTTGATCTACCACGAGATCGTAGAGGCTAAACCATAGAAGCTAGCGTATGATGATTATGACTGTTATGATCCTCCCTATACGGACCAAACCCTTCGGTTTATATAGACACCGGAGGGGGCTAGGGTTTACACAGAGTCGGTTACAAAGATGGAAATCTAATATCCGGATCGCCAAGCTTGTCTTCCACGCAAAGGAGAGTCCCATCCGGACACGGGACGAAGTCTTGAGTCTTGTATCTTCACGGCCCAACAGTCCGGCCAAAGTATATAGTCCGGCTGTCCGGATACCCCCTAATCCAGGACTCCCTCAGTCGCACTCCTTTATACTGGTCAATACAGGCGACAGGCAAATCTTTGGTACAGATTTGATACTCGAGATAGCGAGAGCCAGCCAAGATGATTCAGAACTCCCTACAAGTAGTCAGATTCCACCAAGAGAACAGTTAAGATTCTCGGCATTGTTTTGAACCCAAAGGACATGCATCTATTTGGGTAACCCAATGCAAGTAATAAAAAAAATTGTGTACCATCGAGGAAATTTGTTCACAGCTCCATTGAATACCATAGGTGTTGGATAAAAGAATGTCACGTCAATTGGCAATCATCCCCGGACTTGTGGGAAGAGCACATATTCCATTCAGGATAATATATCAGCTAAGTTAGCAACCATGAAAGAAATTGGAGTCAGGGTAAGGTTGAACATATGAGGGAAGACCCGTCAGAATGTGGGATACGGTGAAGCAAACCACCCTAGAGCAAGTTAAGCAGATCATATGAAATGCAGAGGGAACATCATATAAAAGAAAAAGGATACCCGAGTTCGAAACGGTTTCCTTAAGTCAAAATATTCATAATTGTTCCCTGAGAGACCAAATCTCAAGGTTGAGATTTTTGTAAGGGGGGTAGGTTTGTGACACCCTGTTTTTTGGCCCTTTCTTTTTATTTTGGATTTCTTTGATTTTTGCTTTGGATTTCCTCGTGTGTGGCTCTGTGTTCTTGAAACCTAGGGAGATCTTATCCCTTTCCTCTCCTAAGTAGTTTGTCACCCTCAAATCCTTCCCAATACCATGTCATTTCCATCTTAGCCTAACCTTAAATTCTTTTTCTTGGGAATATTCCTTTTTCTATTAAAGGAATAACCCTGTTTGCCCTAGGTTGTGAAGCAACCTATATTTCTGTCATTCCCAAAATTTCCACACAATTTTCATAAATTCTTTGGATCATATCTTCCACAAATATGTTAAAACCCTCCCTTGCCTAGTTCAAAAATAATTAAGGAATATCCACTTTCCTATTCTGTCTAGAATAGCACCTTGTGAAGGAAGTGCTATTTATCTGTTCTTGATTTCCCTCAAACTTTTTTGAGCACTCTTTAATATCCAAATCATTTGCACATGAAAAAATTCAACTCCATTTGCCTAGTGAATCTTCCTCAACAAATTTCCAAAGTTTCTGTCCAGAGAGAAGCTTTGTGAAGGAAGCACTAGCTAGGCTTATCCAAATGAGTTGAAATTTTGACATATCTTCCATATTCTTAAATCATCACTCTCCACAAAATTTGAGCTCCATCCAATAATCCATGTGAGCACACCATCCAATCTTTGATTCATCATATTTTCAGTTTGTGAAGGAACTATATTTAATATTGCTCCATAATTGCTAAAAGTTTACTAGGACATGATCCTACCTATATAACTTCCCTCAACCAAATTTGTGATAATTTTATCTAGCCAGTAATCTCAAGAAGTTTCCCAAGTTTCTGTCCTATGGGAAGCATTGTGAAGGAAGTGCCATTTTGGTTTGTCCAAATGGTATAATTTTTTTAACAATGCCTTCATATGCCCAAATCTTCATCCTCCACCAGACTACAACTTCATCCAATCATATATGTGAGCACGGCTTCCATCTCCATTTTCTGGCCAGATTGGCACTTTGCAAAGCAAGTGCTAGCTATACCCCCCCCCCAATTTGAGGTAAACACATGCCATAGTGATCACCTTAGTGGATGATCATCCTCGGACAAAAATCAGGCCAAATGGACTTGTGCATTGCCCCCACCATTAAGCGAACACCTTGTTGATTAGGATTTGAGCTTTGTTCAGTCTCATCTTGAGCTCTTCCTGTTGTCTCCTTATACCTAGCATCTATTGGGAGAGTCCCCAACCAGCTAGACATGCTTGGGCCATCCAAAACACGTGGCAACGCCATGGTCACGCGGTGACAACGTGGCTGGCATGCCATATGATGCGCTCTAGAAGTTGGGGCCCTCGACCACCATCCATCCATCAAGCTCGCACCACCAGAGCATGTCCAAAAACTCCGCAGAGGCCACACGCTCGCTCTGAACCCTCTACCGCTCCTCCTTCTTCCTCTATGCGCTACCTCCATCATGGCACAGTGCGTGTCCGTGACCCCTCTATCGTTTTCCTCCTGTCTCCTTCCTTCCCGAGCTCTCCTGAAGCACCAGCGCACGGCCAATGTGTCGCCATGACCAAGCCCCTCCCTCCACGTGATATCCTCACCCCAGAGCATCGGCATATGCATCGCCGCGAACGCGCTGCTCGGCTCCCCTCGTTCGACTATATATAGCCCCCCTAGACTCTTGAGCATCCCATCAGCCACCAACTCCCTCCTAGCGCCCTCCTTGACGAACAATTCGAAATCTCGGTCTTGAATTGCTTTCCTTCGCCCGCCATGGCCGCCACTACCCTTCGCCTAAAATCAAGCCACTCGAGCCCCCCCTCCTCTCCCTCTAACGTTCCCCAAGGTGCTCCCCTAGCCTTGGCAGTGCCCTCCCCAACTCTCTCCCCACCGGAGCACCCTGCCCATCACCGCTCGTCGCCATTCGCTGCCACATCCAAAGGAGCGCTCAGTCTCGCCCTTCCCAGGATCCGCGCTACCCCTGGATGGGTGCGTCTCGGCGCGATGAGCACGGCGATATGCCTGTCGGCGAGAACGATGGTCGAGGCTGCCCAAATCCTCGTTGGGACCTGCCGGCCTCACCTCTTCTATGTGTCGATGGGAGGAATAAGAAAGAAGCCAGGAGGAGGGAGAACACGCGTGTGTCCCGCGTGTAAGTGACAGACAGCTGGGCCCGCTCACTTTAAGTGGATACGTATTTCCAAAAATATGTTTTCTACTTGAGAAGGCGTATTTCACTTGGGCTTTGGCTAGGAATGTGCTTTCCCTTTGCGAAAAGCATATTTCCCCGAAGTACGTTTTCCGTTTTCAACTGCTGGCCAAAATGGTTAAATGGCGGGTGTTCGTTCGTTAAGGAAAGAAATGAACATATTTTTGTTTGTTTCCTGCCTAACAAACGAACGACCATATCTTTTTAACCGCATCGATTCAGCCCCCTTCGAGAGAGAAACTTTTTTGGCAAAATTTTCTGTGAATTTCTCGCACTTCTTCCCGGTGATTTCTTCAACCCCACGCAAGCCACAACAGCTACTTGCATGATGGCATTGCAATAGCCATTGTTTTCACTTGAATGATTGAATAATTGTGTGCTCATGTAATTATCTTTTTAATGCTCTGAAAATGCTTGTGAATCCATGCTCATTCTTATGCCATGTTCATTTGCATCTAGTTAGTTAAATGATTAATAGCTAATGTTATTATTATCATGTTTCATTCTTGTAATCGTTTCCGATTGTATTGATAATGATACGCTCACATGAATAGTTATGGTTTGTTATGAAAATACTTGTAAGGTATGATCATCACTATGCCATGCTCATTTGCATCCCGCAGACTAAATGATTTATTGTGGTTAATGTTAAGATTCATATGCTAAATGGTGATGTTTCCCATCCATGCTTATGTTGATATCATGCTCATATGTATTGTCATTTCATCATGCTATTTTTCTATGGCTCAGCTCATCACCGTTCAAGTTAAACCTGACATTAATCAAACTTGAAGAAATTTGTTGGCTGAGTCACAGTGCCACCGAATCGAGCTCACCAGTGCATCCACACTTGCCTGGATGGGGAGGCCCTAATTCGATCTATTGTCATGCCTCTCACCGGTGCCTCCAACTAGGGAAGGTTATGTGTGCGTGCTACCCTGATCAGGTAGGCAGCCATAGCCTTGTGTGCCTGAGTTGAGTGGTATAACGATGTCCCCGTTTGGGATGATAATGTTTAATGTTGCCATGATGGTGGCAGCCACAAAGGTAACAGATGTCACGTGTTGAGATTGGGGCCACCCATGACATAGACCAATGGGGAGTTTGTCGGAGTGGCTGGGAGAATGCCATCCAATAGATTGGTTTTGTTGGAACGTCGTTGGTCCACCCGAATGGGAGCACGAGGCCATGTGTTCCATAGTGTGGGTATAGTGTACTAACCTCTGCAGAGTGTATAATCTGTCGATAGCCGCGTCCTCAGCCATGGACACAGTTTGTAGTAGGTCACACTATGGGTCAACAGTAATAATAACCTGAATAATAAGCAACCACGGTTCCATGACGAAAGAAGTTGGTTGATCTTTATGTGGTCATGCGATGATCACAGATAAAGGTCGAGGTCTTTGTGGATATGTGATGATCATGATGGTGTCATTGATACCGATGTTGGTTGATCATGAGGTGATCATGATGACCACGACTGTAAGATTGATAACTATGGTGGTTATGAGATAACCTCCAAGATGAGTAAGTTGGTCCATGAGACCTAAAACGTCAACCCCCTTGCATGCTTGTTCTAGTATCATCACGTTCATATCATGATTAACATGTACATGCCATGTTCACTCTTATGTTATTCTAGTAGTACCATGTTCATCATCAATAATTAACCTATAATTGCCATGTTATGGTTTCTCTTGATTGCTTTTCGTTGTTGTGAGATTGCGAGTACATTCAAAGTACTCACTTGGCGTGTCAATGCCAAATTGCAGGTAATGTCGTATTGATTTCTTGTCGAGGATCCCGAGTTTGAGAGTTTGGTCGTGTCCCAGCTAGAGTTCCTATGGAGTGGAGTTCATCACTGTTGTCGTTGTTCCGCTGCTAGAGGTTATTCTGCTGCTACGAGTTGTTCCGCTGCTAGCATAGAGCTATCTTAGCAGGCTAGTGTCGCCGTGCCCCTGTAACCTTTGTAATATCAGAATCCTTATACCCATATTATTTGTAATAAAGAGTTGTTCTGTTCTATGCCAAGAAGTGATGTATTCCAGAAGACTTGATCTCTGGGCTAGAATACGGGGCATTCTGATTCCTCTGAACCGGGGTGCCACAACCTGGCACCCTGAAAGCTAGTATTCTGAAAGCCAGCGCCATGAAAGTCGGCCCCGCAACCGCTGACTCCCGAACTTCTTGGGTGTCCACCATTGCCGCCTTTGTTATTTTTACCTCCAAGACTGCTATTTTTAAAATTCTAATATGATTTAAAAAAATTCCCAGGAGTGGTTGGCTGGCTTGTTGTCCCTGTTGTGCTTCAGACATGGACCTTTGAGGGATTCCTCGTAATTACGAGGGCGATAAGGCGGTTTTTTGAAGGTGTCATTCTGACACTGACTCTTGAAGTCAGTATTAGTATTGGCAACAAAATCTAAGCCTCCTTCAGAATTCTTGTGTTTGTTTCTATCATGATTGTTGTTCCCATTGCCAATCTTCAAATGATTCTTGCCACTGTTTTTCTTGCCCTTACAAGACTTCTCATCATCTGAAGCTGGATCCTTGGTGTTATCAGACTCGACGTACCTAGTTAAGACATCCATGAGATCACTCATCTCCTTGACCTTCCTCTTCAGACGCCCAAGTATCTGGACCAAAGGTTGGAATTGGCAGTTTCTTTCTAATATGAGCACAAATATCTGAGTTGTGATGTTGTTGATACGTCTCCAATGTATCTATATTCTTTGCTTGTTTCATGCTATTATAGTATCAATCTTGGATGTTTTAAATGCAATTATATCCAATTTATATCATTTTGGGACTATCCTATTAACCTAGTGCCTACTGTCAGTTGTTGTTTTTTTGCTTATTTTTGCTTTTCAAAAAATCAATATCAAACAGAGTCCAAATGGAGAAAATACTTTGAATTATTTTTTCTGGACCATAAGGGACCCACGAAGGTTCGGGAGAAGACCTGAGGAGTCGTGAGGAAGCGACAAGCTCATGGGCGCGCCCCCCGGGCTAGTGGGCACCTCGTGGAACCTCTTGACCTAATTCTGCCTCTATAAATTCTCAAATATTCTCCATACATCTAAGAGCCACCTGAAATACTTTTTCCACCATTGGAAGTTTCTGTTCTCACAACATCCCGTCTGGAGGCCTTTTTCGGCACTCTGCCGGAGGGGGAATCGACCGTGGAGGGGCTCTACATCTACCTTGATGCCCTTCCAATGATGTGTGAGTAGTTTACCACAAATCTACGGGTCCATAACTAGTAGCTAGATGGCTTCTTCTCTCTCTTTGATCTTCAATACAGTGTACTCCTTGATGTTCTTGGAGATCTATTCGATGCAATCACTTTTCATGGTGTGTTTGTTGGGATCCGATGAATTGTGAGTTTATGATTAGATTATCCATGAATATTATTTGAGTCTTCTCTGAACTCTTTTATGCATGATTATTATAGCTTTGTATTTCTCTCTGATCTATTGATTCGGTTTGGCCAACTAGATTGATTTAGCTTGCAATGGGAGAGGTGATTTGCGATGGGTTCAATCTTGCAGTTATCTATATCCCAGTGACAGAAGGAGACAAGACACGTATTTGTATTGTTGCCATTAAGGGTAACATGATGGGGTTTATTCATATTGATTAAGTTTACTTTGTCCACATCATGTCATCTTGCTTAAGGTGACTCCATTCTTTATGAACTTAATACTCTAGATGCATGTTAGATAGTGGTTGATGTGTGGAGTAATAGTAGTAGATGCATCCAGGAGTTGGTCTATTTGTCTCGGATGTGATGCCTATATACATTATGATTTCCTTGAATATCGTCATGATTATTCGCTTTTCTATCAATTTCCCAACAGTAATTTGTTTACCAACCATATGCTATTTTCAAGAGAAAAGCCTCTAGTGAAAACTATGGCCCCCGGGTCTATTTTAATCCTATATAAAATTCCAAAAATACTTTGCTGCAATTTTATTTGCTTTATTTTATTTTTTGTTTTTGTTTATCTTTATCACTATGAGATTTGATCCTTGCAATTAACCGCCAAGGGATTGACAACCCCTTGTTTGCATTGGGCGCAAGTATTTGTTATTTTGTGTGTAGGTGTTGTTCACGAGGTGTTGCGTGGTTCTTCTACTAGATTGATAACCTTGGTTCTTAACTGAGGAAAATACTTATCTCTACTGTACTGCATCATCCTTTCCTCTTCGAGGAAATCCCAATGCATCTCACAAGTAGCAACCTCAGCCCGGGCTTCAGCTAGACGTGCGTTCTCTGCATTGATATCCTCCTGGATCTTGGCCATCTGCTCGCAACACTTCGTGATCTCTGCATTGTCGCGTTTGCGTTCTCTGGAGTTACTGGATCTACAAGGAGCCTGCCGAGAGTAGTCATCATCTCCGTCAGTGCCAGAGCCCCTGTTCTTCGAGAGTCGGTGGCCATCGATGCAACTGTTGCGGTTCTCACAACATTGGACGGTTGACCCGGCGTGGCCTCGGCCAGGTTTTGGCTAGTTGATGTATCCGTGACTAACTTTCCCTATCTGTCATAGTGAGGCTGGTCTGGTTCCCTGCCTTGTAGACTGCTGCATGATGAGGCGGCTTGTAAGACTCCGAGCCGGTTTCATCATCTGAGTACCCTCCCAACTTTTCATCGAAAAGTGGGAGGGTAGACTCGGTTTTCCCAACTAATGACTCCCATCTAAAATGACAAGCGTGTCGCCTCCGGACACCGAATCGGTGGCTGACTCTGACTCCTAAGTGACTCCGCCGATGAAGCCGATGAAAGCGCTAGTCTGACCGGCTTTGCCCCGACCGGGTCTGGTTTGGCGCGCAGTTTGAAAGAAGTCGGCGGCGGCAGGCTCTAGCCTGGATTCGCCGATGAAGACGTGGATCTTGCCGAAGGGGACCCGGTATCCTAACTCGATGGAGTCAGCCTTGGGATCCTAGCCGGGTCGTCAATGTAGAGCTTCCCACGCCGGCTTTTCGTCATCCGGCCTATCGCGTAACCCTCGATCCCTAGAAGTGCTCCCTCCAAGAACTCAACACCACCATGTGTTGGCCCCATGGTGGGGTGCCAACTATCGTGGTTTTGTCACGGCAAGTGTCCTTGTGAGAGAACTAAGTTGTGAGGCCATTGCTACTGGGTGGTAGCTTGAATGGGGTTGATCGGGAACGAAGGACATACCCAGGTTCGGCCCCTCATGATGGAGGTAAAAGCCTACTCTTACTTGATTGATATTGATCACGATCTCGATTACAACGACGTTGTTTCGCTACCTGACTTTCAAGAGCTTCCAACTTGTCCTTTGATGTCCCAGGAACTCCCCTTTATATAATAGGTTGAGTCCCTAGTTTACAGAAGATTTCGGGTCGTGCCCAGAACCCGTATCCTACTCTAGGTCTTACTGATTTCCTTACTTTCTAAGTCTGGAGAACTTCACTCGTGAGCCTCCTTGTAAGCCGGCCTGCAAGGATTGTGTGAAAGCCGGCTGTCATGGGTCTTCCTTCTGGGCTCTTGGCCTTTCTTCCTATAGTGAAGCTCTCTTGAGACTCGAGAGTGGGTAACTACCTGAACCGGGTTTTGGAAACCAGGTCCGAAACCGGGTTACACCATGTTGGGTCTCACCTATGGGGAATATCCCCAACATCACATGTAATTCTTCGTGGATTTCGTGTCCGTTTGTTCCCACGACTTCCTTAGCTACCAAAGAAGGAATTCGGATTGGATAGTTGCAGTAAAAAATGTTCAATTTTTACATTTTTTATAAAGGGTGCATGTGAACTCGAGCTCACAAACTCCATGTCCAACCAAGAGATCTTACTTGTCGAATTTACTCTGAACACTAGGAATCCGATGATGTTAGTACTATTCATCAATCTATACAAACCGGTGCTATCTGGTTACCGTTTTGTCAATGCCCTCCACTCACCTTTAGAGCATCTCCAATAGCTTGTCTATATGAATGTCTATAGTCGTTTTCCATGATGTGAGTCCAAAATAGGCGTCCAACAGCTTGTCTATATGGTCGTCCAAATATACACATCCTCTAAATCGACCTCGACAATGTCCATGCCTGGACATTGTGAAGGCGTTGTCTAAATTCAGCTGCAGTCATGATTTCTTTCTCTCCCCAGCGACGGTCCACTTGTCATGGTCCCTGTATATAGACATTCTAATGCAAAATTAAATGTGTATATAAGGGAATATTTTTAGACAATTGTCTATATGAATATAATGACATCCAAATATACGCATTCTATTGAAGATGCTCTTAGAGGATCACACCAATATTCAAACCAACACATTTTAGAATTTAGAGAATCAATGGAAGCACATCGGAAAGGTATATGGCCTACTTTTTACATACGTAGTACTGAGGCCAACTCCACGGCGCGACCCTATCCTGTCCGGCTCCGTCCGTTTGGGGTAAAAGGAACAAAAGAGGCGGCCCAGCGCACGGCCTCAAATGGACAAATGTCCGGATTCTGTCCGTTTTCGACCTATCCCGGCCCAAACTTGCGCTCGGTTTGGGGTGAAACGGATGCGTGCAGACGACCGCGACGCACGCCCTTGTCCCCCACGTGGCCCGCCTGTCGGGGACACTAGCAGTCCCTCCGCTCCCAACGCTTCACCCTCTCTCCCCGCCCCGCCCCGCCGCCGGCGCCGCCCTATTCTCCGGCCGCCTCCTCACCGCGCAGCCCCCTCGCCGTCCATACCAAACCACGTCTCGACATGGCCGCCACCACGCTCGCGCTTTCGCCATAGTTTTGGTCGTCTATCGGGGGAGGTTTGGCGGTCGCCGTCCTTGCCGGTGGCGGAGGGGACACGACTGCCGACGACGGACCACGGCGGCCGAGGCAGATTCCGACGTGAGCTCCAGAGCGGCCAGTAGCCGGCCGGCAACCACCCCTGCTGCGTCGAGGTGATCATCGCGGCCTCTTCGCCACCGCGACCGCAAGGTGTTTGACCTTTTGCCAACAAAGGTATGGACAGTGGAGACGAGTTTTTCTTCCATCACTTCCTTTGTTCATCGGAAGATTCGTCGTCAGATGATGAAGATCTTGTGGTGGCTGCACTGGTCATTCACGATCATATTCAACGGCAGCTTCCTCGATACAGGGGGTCACTCCCTGGCCGTGCTCCCAACCTGAACCACAATAGAGAGAGAGGCCACGCCCTGCTCTATGCCGATTAATTTGCCAACACCCCGCTCTTCAAGCTGGATAAATTTCGTCGCCGTTTTCGTATGGCAAGGCATGTGTTCAATCGTATCCGAGAGGGAGTGGTTGCTCATGATCCATACTTCAAGTGCAAGACGGATGTCCTTGGCAAGCTTGGATTCTCCTCTTCCCAGAAATGCACCGCGGCCATCCGCATGCTTGCATATGGTATTCCAGGCGATCTGGTGGACGAGTATGTGCGTATGAGTGAGACAACATGTCTGATGTCAATGTACAAGTTTTGCCAGGCTGTGATCGAGGTGTTTGGCCCAGAGTACTTGAGGCAGCCAACTGCCGCTGATACAGAGAGATTGTTGGGGACCAACGCAGCTAGAGGCTTTTCAGGCATGTTTGGCAGCATAGATTGTATGCATTGAGAGTGGAAAAACTGTCCATTTGCTTGGCAGGGGCAGTACAAGGGGAATGTTAACGGGTGCACTGTCATATTAGATGCGGTGACATCGCAAGATCTTTGGATATGGCATTCTTTCTTCGGTGTGGCAGGTTCTCACAATGATATCAACGTGCTGCAACGTTCTCCAGTCTTCGCGAGGCTTGCAGAAGGCCACTCCCCACCTGTCAACTTTCAGATCAACGGCCACCAGTACAACAAGGGATACTATCTAGCAGATGGTATATATCCTTAGTGATCAACTTTTGTGAAGACAATCTCGAAACCCCAAGGTGAGAAGAGAAAAAGATTTGCCCAAATGCAAGAGAGTGTTAGAAAGGATGTGGAACGTGCTTTTGGTGTGCTTCAATCCCGGTGGGGTATCGTTCGAAACCCTGCACTGTCATGGGATGAAAGGAAGCTTTGGGAGGTGATGACTGCTTGTGTGATCATGCACAACATGATCGTCGAGGACGAACGTGATGAGAGTATCTTCGACCAAGGATTTGATTATCACGGTGAAAATATTGAGCCCCTGCACCAAGACCCGGCCACATTTGAACAGTTTGTCCAATTTCACCGTGAGATGCGTGATTGGCACACTCATTTGAATCTTCAAAATGACTTGGTTGAGCACGTCTGGGATCACATTGGCAACCAATAGATGCATTGGTCCAATTTATGTTCAGTCAAGACAATTTCGATTTGGTTGTAAAACTATTTTATTAAAGATAATTTCAATTGGGTTGTAAAACTATTTTAATTCTCAGACGACTAGTTTGATGCAAATTTGGGCATTTTTGGCCCTCACGGACGGGATGGGGCAAATGAATGCAGCGCGCGCTGGGCGCACGGCCACCACATCCTAGGACGGACACGACCCCAAATTTCTATCCAAACGGACAGAAACCGGACGTCCGTTTAGGATCGCACGGTGGAGTTGGCCTGATAGAGGAATTAAAACTCATGATCCGAATTCCGGATACATCGTGGTCAACAATATCAGCATGTCCTACTGCGAGATCCATTTGGCCCCGAAGCGCACCACTACGAATTGTTAATTGTATATAGATCACTGATCCAAAAGTAGTTGCAATTAAGATGGCATGTGAACCAGCAGCGACAGTGTAAGAAGCAGCAGCACAACGCCATTTGACCTTGACCGAGAGAGCAAGTGGCAATTGGTTGAGATCAGTATCACCATATGCATGGGAGGACCACGAGTTGGTCGGTCTGGGGCTCGTTTTGCGTACGACGTCCCACGTTATGTGCCTCTGGTGTCCGGAGCGCACAATAAGTTATACTGTATCTCATCAGAGTACTCAAAGAAACTCAAGTGAATGAATGAATTAACTAAAACAATAGTGATTCAACGTAATTAAGTTGTACTCCTCCCGTCTCAAAATTAGTTGTTCCTCAAACAAATGTATCTGGCACTGAAATACGTCTGGATATATCTATTTCAGCGATAACTAATGTGTGGTGGAAGAATAATTTAATAATTTAATATAGGAACTAGTAAAACGGGAACAAAATCTCTTCAATCTTCATTTTTTTTGTTTAATCATAAACACGACAAAGAGCGAATTGATTCTTTGTGGTGGAACCAGCCCATCAGAATTTAAGTCCTGAACTAGACACTAGTGTTCTCATTTTTTGATTTATTCAAGCATTCCAACCATGTCCGTTCAGTGTGAGGAGCCGTTTCCATCGACTATGGAGACACTGTGATGACTTTGTCATTCTTAAGATGGTGTGTCGACTCGTTCTCTACTCATAAATGTGTATGCGTGCATGCATTTATAGAGATGAGTGTATATGCGCGTGTCGTCTATACAATGTCATAATAAACCCGGCGAAGAAAATAATTATAATTATCCAACACCAACTTTGCATTAGTATTTGTTGTACTTCCTCCTTCGGAAATACTTGTCGGAGGAATGGATGTATCTAGACGTATTTTAGTTTTAGATACATTCGTTTTTATGCATTTCTCTGATAAGTATTTCCGGGCCGAGGGAGTACATATTTATATTAGGGGTAGTGTACTAGTATTATTATTTTCTGACAAGGACCGACGTTTCAATCGACCACCAGAAGATCTGAGAACAGTTATGGCGGTTGCATATGTCGGATGGCAAAAGCAAAAATAAAAACAGAAATGAAAATCGAGATCGAGATCGACCAGAGAAACGCATAATCTCCGAGTGACAAGACAACATGGCATCGTACAATACGCAGTGTGGCGCCCACAGGCACAGGCACAAGGTCCATCGACCGACGAGCCACTGGCCGGCATGCATGGCGGTTGATCATGTAACCTGCCGGCAGATGCAACTAGAAATTTAAAGCACTTCCATCCATGTGTGTACCGAAAAACGATATATGGATCCTACAGCGTTGATTTCCAACAGAAAAACATGCACCATGTAGCGAGAATTGAATGTGGCGGTTGCATGCAGTGACCGGTGCGTCGTTGGACCCCCACAAGACAAGAGGCAGGTCCGCCATGTCTCCCTCCTGGGTCCTGCCTCCTGACCCACGAACTTGGCCGGTTCTCGACCAGATACCAGCGTACGAATTCTTGTAACACGTACCGGATGACAAGCCGAGACGCGTGAGATGTACGGCCCGCCGGCCGGCCAAGTGTTGCGGCATCCTATGCCTGGCACGGCATTTTGTGTTAAGATCGGTGGCGTGTGTGCATGCATGCACATGCACTGCATTCGGTCAAACTTGACAAGGGGTTTCACCTTCGACGTCGTGCATCGCGGATCTTTGTGGGGTGAAGTCGTTTGACGTGTGGCTGGACAGGGAGACGAGGGCGATGGTCCGATGGACCCGCGGAGATCGAGCGGGCGGTCGGCCGGCCAGGGAGATCCCCGATTCGAGGCCCGGCGGGACTGATGATATCTGCTTGGCGACGTACGCCGTATGACCGGCCGGCCATGCACGCGTTCAGACTGGGAGACTCCGGAAAAGCGCCGCATGCATGCGCGGCGTGTCTGGTCGGTGTAGCGCGTTGGCGCTGTGTGGCGGGCGCGCCTGGGGACGGGACCGGGACGTCGTGGGCTGCGGCTTACCGCCGGGCCACATGCACGACGGTATGCCGCATTTGGCCGGCCGGCCATCAGGGGTGCTACGGTACGGAGAAAGGTATATTTCCCCTAGGGTCATCCACTTGTTCTATAACGTTTTATATTTCTACCTTTTCATAGTTTTGGGTTTTCTATGTGCGGCGTGGTCCCAAAACAACCATTGCATATGGTTAAAATGTAGTTGTCCGATGTACATCCAACGCCCGAAATAGATTGACTGACCTTCGAGAAACACATGCAGACAACTTGAGATAGGTGATCCTTCACTCCTCTTACGTTTTGTAAAATGCAATAAAACCAAACCAAAATAACCAAAGGTAAGACGAACTGAGCATAGCTTATATGGTTAGGTTTCTTATGACGGATCCAGCTCAACAGAGTTCATGTCTTAGACTTGGCACTGACGCTCGTATTTTTACTGAATTTATTTCAGACTTTCTGACGATGTTCAATCAGTGAGGGGATGTTTCCGTTGATTACGAAGGTGTAGGTGTCAATCTCAAAATGTTTTGCCAGTATCTCGGATGTGCTCATAGAGGTAAGATGTGTGTGTGCCAGTGATGTGTGTGTTCATAGAGATGAGTGTAGACATGTATGATGTATGTGAGCATATGTGTTTGTACTGTGTTTAACTTTTTTTAACCAAAAGGTAAGTAATAAGTGGATGCGCATGAGATGACGAATTTATATTGTTCCCAAGATTTAACTTGCTACATCTATAATTGAAGATGCTGTTACTCGTATATAAAACCATGTGCCCTACTTGCACCCACCAGTCCAAATCATTGGGTTGACCACCTTTGGTCGTCCCCACAAAGAATCAAACCCAAAGCGACCTCTGCCCAGCATGCCTGTGATCGATCACTATGGGGAGCTCACCTCGCCGCCCCATCTACATGCATGATATGTGTACCCACATATATATTCCAAATAATTATTTCCTAAGATCGAATGATTGATTAACAAAAGGAGCTATAGCAGTAGCTAGCACATAACGACGGATCACCTCGTTAACTAATCCTGTGAATGAGCTTGTCATGGCCAACCTCCACCCCACTTAACGAACCCTTTTCACTTTCCCGCGCTTATATATACTCCCATGCAACACCGTCCCATGCAGCATCCATCCAACCACTATTTCAACCACCTCTGACCTCCCATCTCTCTCATCTCCACTTGTCAACGACCAACACATCCATCTCTCACATAGTCACACACACTCTCTCTATTGCTTGCTCTGTTTTGATCACGAGCTAGGAAGATGAATTTCTCGTCCTACTTCTTCTCCTCATCCTCCTCGTCCTCGTCCTCGTCGGACAAGAAGTCGTCATCTTCCAAGCGCCGGCAGCAGGCGGCGCAGCAGCAGCCGGACTCCAACCCGACGCGGTACCTCGGGGTGCGTCGGCGCCCGTGGGGCCGGTACGCGGCTGAGATCCGCGACCCGGCCACCAAGGACCGCCACTGGCTCGGCACCTTTGACACGGCGGAGGAGGCCGCCGTCGCCTACGACCGTGCCGCGCGCTCCCTCCGCGGCGTCCGCGCCCGCACCAACTTCGCCTATCCCGATCTTCCCCCGGGCTCGTCCATCACCCCCTACCTCTCCCCCGACCTCACCTCCGACGACAACGCCGTGCAGCTCCTTCAGCCTTTCTACGCCGACCCCGTCGCGCCCCTGCCGACGCATCAGCCCTCGGCTGGTGGCGGCGGCCAGGACGTCGGCAGTGAGTACCTCTACGGCGGTGCCCCTGACATGTCATCGCTGATGGACGACATCGCCATGCCCGACGACCTGCCCATGATCGACGGCGGCGGCGACATGGACTTCTCCATGTATGGCGTCGGCGGCAACGGCGCCAATGCCTCGGGCGGCGGCGGGTGGTGCGACGCGTCCGAGCTGGGAGCATACTCCTCCACGCCGGGTGGCGGCCACGGGGTGTACTTCGAGGAAGGGTACGTGCACAGCCCGCTCTTCTCGCCGATGCCGGCCGCCGATGACGCCGGTGCCGACGGGTTCCAGCTCGGGGGCTCGTCGTCTTCCTACTACTACTGATATGATGCGTCACGATCACGTGCGCGTCGGTGCCGTGTCGACCGCCTCTGCGCCCGCCGTTGTGCTGCGGCGTGGTGAGTTGCTGGGTGTGCTTAGCAGTTAATTTACTTACTTTGATACGTCTCGTGGTAATAATGCGTCTTTTATCGTTTTTGCGTCCTTTTTCATATCATGGCCCTGTATCTTCTCTTTTGGAGATCCATGAGCCTTTTGTTCTGGGCTGTTTCCTTTTCCTTTTTTTTTCCTCTTTTTATTTTATTTTGGGCCTCATTCGTATGTGCAGATATGATCAGTCGGCATACACCTGTGTGTTGCTGGCGCTTCAGTGTAATATTGTCCATGTTATGATGATTTACCTGTTCGCTGTTATTACTCCTGCTTATTTTGCATTTTCTTTCACTGCCAGATGTTCTGCCAATGTGCTGGTAACGCCCTTACGGCGTATAAGTCTCATATGGAACAAATTAATACACTGTTTTCAAAACATAGTACGTGCACACACACATACACTCGTATTATGGACACACACGCTCACCTGCACACCCTATTTCTAACAGCACCTCTGTTATGTTCCCGATCTATATTCCACTTACTGTCTCCAGGATTACAGAGCAAAGTATTTTAGTTACACTTGTTCTTGCTTTTATGAGGGATAAAGAGAGGCATCCCCAACTCATGTGAACTCGGGTGAACAGTATAACCAAACCAAAAAAATCTGGAAAAAAATTGTGCCAAACATTGATAAGTATTTTGATTTGTTATAAAGTTTCATCACCAGCTGACATTCATGAAAAACATGGCAAAAAGAAATTGATCCTCCAAAATGTTAGCTTCAAAAGCATTTTGGAACATCGAATTTTTTTGCCATGTTTTTCACGAATGTCATCCATTTTGGAAATAACATTTTCAAAAGCATTTTGGGACATATATGTTATTTTTTAGCCTAGTTTTCCATGAATGTCATTCGGTGATGAAACTTTGCAACCAGTCAAAACATTTGTCAATGTTTGGCACAAAATAAATTCACTTTATGTTGATTTTTTTACTGTTCACCCAAGCTCACATGAGCAGGATCAGAACAACACTTTCGATACAAAGAGCTCATTCATTCATTCATAGTAAGAATACAGTCGCTTCCCCTTCCCCGACCCCTCCGTCTGCCCTTTTATCCGCTGGCATGGTGGTACCCTCCTTCCCTTCTTCCTACCCGGCCTCGGTTCTGACGGCCCGCTGGCTCCCGGGCGCTTGGCCACGCTGCTAACCACTTCTGGGCGCTTGGCTCCAAGGATGGGGATTCAGAGGATGAGTTGTTCTCAGCGGGTGGTGTTGTGGTTGATGGCGGCAGGGTTGTTGGGGTTGGTGATGCCGGCCCGCGGTGACATCCATCGCCGCAAGTTCACTCTGGGCAGCCACCCTCTTGGTTGTGGTGCCTCGTCGACTAGGTGCGAACCAGGGTTGGGCACTCATCGTCTCCACCCGTTCTCGTCCCTTCGATAAGTTTTCCTCTCGCTCGGGGATCCTTGGTTCATGTCTTTCCTCCTCGTCATTGTTTTCTCCTGCTTCATCCTCTCCCTCGCCGATTTTGTCTCCGCTCACCAACGGCAACCTGTATCTGAGGGTGGCGGCTCCGCCTCCTCTTTGATCTTCAATGCTAATCCTAGTGGGGGCTGGTGCTGGCTCGGTGGTGGCTAGTTGGCCGCCTCGGATGAACCTAGGGTCGCCTGTTGGGTTGCTTGTTGGGCACTATAACTCTTTGGACTGCATGTTCCTGGACCTCTTCCTCCCTCTACTGTGATGTGTTGATACCGGTTCGGTTTTCTGTTGTGCGGCTATGCTTGGTGACCCTGCCCTAGTCCTGCCGTTCCCCCATGGGTGTCCAAAGGGTGTCTTGACCCCTGTCTAGGGTTTCCAGCCACTGCCACTAAAGTTTGTAGATCAAAACTCCATCCCCGTTGCCTGGTCCATATTCCTCCTCCATCACCTCTCACAGTCGTTTGTGGATGTCATAGCCATTGGCTGTTCATGTGGGTTGTCCAGCGATCACAACTCTAACAATAAGCAACATTTGGAGGGCTCCAGTGAGGTGGCAACTGACTCTCTTGCCTATGAGGTGGAGCTGCGCTCCAAGTTGGAGTTAGAGCAAGCTGCGCGAGAGTGTGTGGCCAAGGAGCAGGAGGCATAGGGTACACCTACGGCATGGTCTCTAGAGGAGGAAGAGGATGCAACTCACCGGGGGAACGGAAGGCGACAACCGTCCCCTCTCCGGATACTAGTTTGGAGGATCCGTGGGAATCAGTTGCCTCGAGCTAATAGGTGGACAGATCCGGTGCCTCTCATCTGCCTGCCTCGGGATCTCGCTCTCTCCCCCCATCGGTGGTGGCAGCTCTACCCCTACTGACAACTTTGGTGGCAGCCGGCCCAACCGGCACAATGTGAGCCTCAACTACAACTCCAACTACACCAACAATGGGTACCCCAACAAAAACTAAAAATTCAGGCAATGTGATTTTCCCTCCGGAAATAACGATGACATTGTTCATCCCCCTCCACCTCTTTCGAGTCCTGGTGCTCCTCCTACAGGATCAGGCTCTTCATCCGGTTCGTCTGCCCTTACTTGTTTTTGCATGTCACCGTCCTAGTCACTTCCACTCGTAATGCAACACCCCCCTTTGTTTGATCTATCGTACTGACGGCCATCTGACTGTGGACTACAACAACCGTTCTAGTCTGCATGTGCTCAAGCACTATGAAAAAGATTTGCCTGGATGTGGTTTATTTAGCCTCGAGGGTGGTTTGGATGTAGTCGAGGATGCACCCAGCATCCACAACATGGTGGTGATTCCTATGCAATCTAAGGAGGTCACCCTGCAGATGATTTCCGATGAGTTGCGAGAGTGGGGTTGGAAGGCTAGGACTGGCAAATCCAGCAGCTCTCGGCTTCTGAATTTGGAGTGGTGTTCCCGTCTAAATAATTTATCTGTATGGTTTCTATCAATACAAGTTTTACTCTTCCGCGGACTAATTAGTGATCTCTGTTAAAAAGAGCAGGTTATTGTGATAAGTCTTTAGGGTACTTGGTGGAATCATGGGTCCTCTTGGATGATGTTCTTGCTATATGTGTAATTTTGCCTCCCTGATGGCATTTGCTGAGTTGATCGGGAAACCAATTGGTATTGAGCCTTCACCCGGCGCCTGTGCGTGTATTTGTGGAATTCTTTCATGTCACCTCTACATGTTGTATCAATGTTCGCGTGGATGGCCAACCTGCTGTCAAAATCCCATCCCTCCCCCTCCTCCATCTCCGCAATCGAATGATGATAATACCAACAATCACAGTATGAATGGGGATGATTCCTAACCACCATTCTCCCAGCAGGAGTGGATGCCCTTGGACCCATTCTGCAACAACTTTATCGTACTCGTGCTTCTAGGGATGGTGGTTCTGCTTCTACCAAAGAGACATGTGATGCACCGGCCATTCCAATGGTGGGTACCACTATCATGCTGGAGAACCGCCTAGCCCTATGTTTGTTGTGTGCTCAAACTTATCGGCCTGCCCAGCGCCCCCTTCTCTTTTTGGAATTGTTGATTCTCCTTTTTTTGCGGGGGGGGGGGGGGGGGGGGGTTGTTGATTCTCCAGAACACCCATCCAAAGATGTTGGGGTTTATGGTCCAATCCCGAAGAAGAAAACCATTGTCAGTAAAGTTTCACCTTGCAGTCGTATCTCTTGTGCTTCCAAGCAGTTCTTCGTGGGGCTGTACCGCAAGCTCGGTCATGATCTTGGCCAGGTCGCTGGTGATGAATTGCCTGAGATATTTTCCTCTTCGCCATCTGGGTGCTCTGTCCCCGTCAAGACTCTTGTCTCCATGGCACAAAAGAGTCATCCCCCTCTCGATAATGGTGAACGGTGACTATGCGCATAGAACGGTGCGTTGCAGAGAAGGATCGGGCCCTACATGTACTTTTTCATCTGCTTCCCCCAAACACGTTATTCTTCCAGATCATCCAAACTTGCATTTTAGTAAGGTTGCTCTTGATTCAATTTAGTCTTTGATTCTTCTTCTGGGTCCCCATCTAAATATCTTTTTGTGATTCGAGCCAATGAGTTAGCTCAGGCGTCTTTGGGCAAAGCCTGAGCAGCAGTTATGGCCGCTACCTAGCCTTCTTCTGATATGCCTCTAGTCGATGGGGTCCATGCTAGTAGTGGTTGGCCTACACCTGCCCCTGCCATCTGCACTTGAGGAAAAGAAGCTAAAAGTCGTGTGGCCTCTAGCAGGGCCAGTCTCCGTAAAAAACCACTCCTTCAAATGAGGGCTCTTTTCGGCAATATACGAAGTTTTAGCGCTAGGGGGCGCGCCGGAACCAATTAAGGGATATGTCTGTGATGCACGTATTGATCTTATTTGTCTCCGGGAAACTATCTAAACTTCTTTTTTCTGTAAATGAGTTGTCCGTGATCGCGGGTGCTGGTCACTTTGTGTGGAAATGGTTGCGTGCATCCGTTCACTCTCGTGGTATCCTAATTGAGCAAAGACTGATGTTTTTTATTTTGTTTCTTTTGATTGTGGGGATTTCTTTGTAGCATGGTTTTTTCTTGCACCGATCCATTATAAGTTCTGGGAAGTTGTTCTTTGTTATGGCCCGGCCGATCACTCACTGTCTCAAATTTTCTTAGATGAGCTTGCACTTAAGGTTTCTACTTCCAATCTCCTGCTTCTTATTGAGGGCAATTTTAACCTCCTTCAGGTACGTGGGAATTAGAACAATGTCAACTTCTTGAGGTCTAGGGCCTCTGCTTTTAATGATTTTATAAACAATGCGGCCCTCCATGAGCTTCATCGGGTGGGGGCCCGATTCATGTGGTCTAACCGATAGCTGGACACTGTCACGTCTATGTTCGAGCGTCTTTTCATTTGTCCGCGAATTCCAAAAAATGTTCACGAATTCAAAAAAATCTCATGAATATAAAAGTGTTCAGGAGTTAAAAAAAAGTTCAGAAATTTCAGAAAATGTCACGAGTTCAAAAAACTGCCTGGATTTCAATAAAATGTTTACGAGTTCAAAAAAAATTCTTGAATTAAAATATGTTCGCGAGTTTGAAAAATGTTTACGAATTTTATTTTAAAACTCAAGTTCAAAACGTTCACAAATTTCAGAAAATATTAATGAGTTTTAGAAAAGTAATGAGTTTCAAACAAAGTTTGCAAATTTAATTATATTCATGAATGTTCAAAATATTCATGAGTTTGAAAAATGTTCGCACATTCTTTTTAAAATACACAAATTTTGAAAATTGTTCTGGGTTTTCAAAAACGTTTATGAATTTGAAAATTGTTCATGATATACAAAAAAATCATCAACTTGAAAATTGTTCACAAATCATGAATTTATAAATGGCAAAAAGGAAAGAAAAAATAATGTGAAAAAGAGAAAAGAAAATGAAAAATGAAAGAAAGGAACAGATAGAAAAAACCTGCAGAAATAGACTAACGGGTGACCCATTAATGTGAATGGGATACATGTTTGGTTGGTATACCCAGGCCAGCGCTAGGAATAGGAGGACAGTGGGAATTTCCAGAGTAACTAATTGAGGAGTACTCCTTCGTGAGGGGAGCACTCGACTTGGCACGCTCTTAGCCACCGCCATGTGCCACACTATGGGTGCTCCCTTCGGATTTTATTTTTTTATTTTTTGTACGTATTTTTGGATTTTAGATGATTTTTTCAGACTTTTTTGGCTTTTTTGTTTTCCCCAAGTTTTTCTTAGGATTTGAACTTTTTTGTGTGAAAAAACGCGTTTTATTTTTTCTCTTCCATTTGAGCACAGACACTTCTCGTGGTGGCATGGATCTGCTTCCTCAAGAGGCATGGGCGTGCCTCTCGGAAAGGAAAAAATATGTTTTTTTGTTCTATGAGAAATACGGACTTACTTCGCATGGAGGCACAGATTTGCTTTCATGAGAGGCACACGCGTGCCTCTCGGAAAGGGAAAACCACATTTTTTTTGTTCCACGGTAGGCTTGGATTTGCTTCCGCGTGCCTCTCGGGAAGGAAAAAACATGGAGTTTTTTTCGTTCCGCGAGAGGCACGGATTTACTTTTTGTAGAGGCACGGACTTGTTTCCGCGAGTGGCATGGGCGTGCCTCTCAGAAAAGAAAAATAACCTTTTCCTTTTTTTCGTTCCGCGAGAGGCACGGATTTACTTCTTGTGAAGGCGCAAATTTACTTCTGCGAGAGGAATGATTGTGCCTGTCGGAAAGGGGACAAAAACGCATGCCTCATCGGAAAGGGAATCAAATGTGCTCCCGATTCAGTTTTTTTCATTCGGTTTTCTCCGTGAAGAAAAAATGTCTGTCGAAACCTGTCAACATGGGATCTAATTTGGAGATCTCAACGCGGGGGACCCAACGGCGAAAACAGTTTAAGAGATAAAACGTTTTGAATAAACAAATCTGTGAATAAAAAAGGAAAACTCTCAGGGAGCGACATGTGGCGTGCTGCCCTGATAAGTGTCGCGCATGCAGCGTAGAGCTTCACTTATCACAACCTGAGAAGGTGGGAGTGTTCTTCAGGGCTGGGCCAAATTGCTTGATTTCAAATATTTGTTCATGCTTTTAGAAAACATTCAGGATTTCAAAATTTGTTTACCCTTTTCAAAACATATTCAGATTTCCAAAATTTCTTAAATAATGTAAAGAATATTTAAACAAATTAACGTTTACAATTGTGTTCCTGCTTTTGAAAAAATGTTCACAATTTTCCAAAAAGTTTGAATTACTGGATTTTTGGGTGTAATTATAAAATTATTTTGGCATTTTATATTTTGTTTATATATTTTCAACAATTATTCAGGTTCGCACAAATGTGTTCAAAAAAATTGAAAAATCTATACGCTATAGTAATAGAATGCTATAGTTAATATCCCACTAGTGTGAGTTTTCAAAAATCATTCGCGATGTCATTTCTCACCAGTAGCCATAAAATATAGTGGCTGGTAGCAAGTGTAGATAATTGTGACATCGTGGGTTCGATCCCTCGTAAACGCTTGCTTTTTGTTATGTTGTGATCCAAATTCAAGTATAAAGATAAATGCTAAGTTCTTAAAGCGGGGCAAAGCCCATCGCCGATAAACTTGAGCCGAAGTGGATCAATATTGACCTAGGGCACCTATGTTATATATAGCCTTTATAAGCCACTGCACGGGATAAATTGATCAGTTGTAAATCTTCGGCGTTTGTAACCTCTTCTGATATAGTGAAGATTTGCTGGATGGCGTCCATGGTTTTTTCTCTTCGTATTGGAGGGATTTTCCACGTTAAATCCTTGTGTTCATGCGTTTGATTTCGTTCTTCACCGTTTTGATTGTGTGTCATTTTTCTAACAACTTTTCATCATTTTCTGAGCTATACTAGCACATATACCCATGCGTTGGAACGGGAGAGAAAATTACCGGTTATGTGCAAGCCCAAGGTCATATAGGGAATTCGTTACAATGAAAATTCTAGATGTCCCGTCCACCGAAATGACCAATAATGCAACATCCGGATAGTGCACCTTGTGGCAGCGATGCGCACACCAAAGCTATAAAAAACGCATATCAGCCTCGCATTATGCACATATGCTGATCCTTGCAACGGTAGATAAAATTATCGGTTTTATGAAAGTACAACACCCAGTAGCAAATTCGGTGAAAAAAATGCATGTTGTGCCACCAAAACGACCACTCCGGCAACTCATTTTGTGCACCGACACGCCCACACCGGCAAGTGTGTTCAGCCAACTCGAGAAGGAATATTCAGTTTCTGGTGATCTTCACTTTACTCCAGCTCACAATAATTTCTTTAATTATACACCTTTTTTCGGCCCACAGATTTTCCTTGTGGTCTTCGCCTTTGTTTCAGCCCACACAATATTTCTTTTAATTATACACTTTTTTTCAAGCCAACAAATAGTTTTTCAAGTTACTCTAGCCCACAATCCTTCTTCTTTAATTATATGCACTTTTTTCGCAGGGTGCAAAGCTTTTCTCACCTATTTTTTCTAGGGATCCCATCTAATTAGCTCACGGCAGACAACGGAGCAGAACCTATATACGTAAATTGGTGACAATTAGTTTTGTGCACCAAGGTGGGACTATTCAACATCAAATATCCATGGTTTTTGTCCTTTGATGCTTTCAGCGCGGGCTGATGGAGCTGGTCCAGCTGCTAGAACGCAGGCCGAGGCCCATGATGGGCAAGTGGCCTATGCGCTCCCTTTAAAGTACATAAACGGATACAACCTATTATTGTCTCCCTCAAAAAAAAAAACCTATTATTGTCATGTGTGATATGTTGCTAGATGGTTAGCAAGGTTTAAATTGCTTGTGGGCGAGGTATACAGTTCGAATCCAAACATGCCCTTTTTTTTAGAGTACTACGACGGTTTGACGTGGTGAGCGATATGTACATGCTCATTTTTTTTTGCTGACTAGCACATATGCCCGTGCTTCGCTACGGAGGAAACATGATTGCTATGAACCAGGCGATAATGTAATGAATTAAACACATGATTAAAAGCAAACACAATGTCTATAAACAAGAGCATTTATTATTCCAAATCATAATATTTATCCTTCACGAACACTCTCGATGAAGAATTATAGCGTGTGGCAGCCCTAGGATCGGCTGGCATCCGTTTCATGTCCGTGAACTACACGGATCATGGTGCGTGCGGTCAACAACAATAATATAATGATTGGCGATGTCTAGGAGGTTGGCAGAATCTAGATGAGTAGATGGATGCGAGCAATTGGAAAAATATCTCACCGATAATGTTGTAGGCTTTGGTTAGTGTAGATTAAACGGTGAAATTCGTCCTTCACAATGCATTGAACTGCTCATAAAATATTCGTGCTATTTATTTTCTTATTCATCCTAAAAAAAGCTAATAGTTGTAAACATATATGTATGAGCGCTTGCGTCTGTATTGTGTTAAAAAAATCAATCAGTGCGTGTATGGATCAGAAAAATAAAACATTCATAAACTCCTTAATCATGCTTGAGTCACAAATGCAACCACGAATGCTTACCCAATTCAATGGCTAAAGAACATGCCAGTGGCACATCTGGAAGCTTTTCTGCATAAATGGACGAACAAATACCATCAAGTGTGCAAACAAACCCGACGCAAGAAGCATAATCATCAATGGGCTCATCAGAGTTAAAAAAATAATCAATGGGCTCATCAGCCATGGGACACTCCTGTTGCTCCTCGACAATGGGAGGCTCTTGTACAAATTGTATCCTCGATCATGTGTGCTTAGCAGCTTAGGGATTGGCCAGTTAATGGTCACCTTCCGCTGGAGCGGCCGCTACTACCTCGCCTCAGGCGGCATCCTCATTTCCTTTTTTCCGGGACAGCTTCATGATATGTGGAAAACTCAAAGAAGTATATAAATTGGATGAATTATATGCAAGGGGGCAATGTGGGACTATTTAAGAGTATTGACCTTCATCTTTGAACATAACGTTGCCTAGGTCAATTGGCAGCTTTGTCCTGTATCGACCAGGTGGTCATGAGTTCGATTCTTCATAGCTGCTCTTAATTTTTTGCCTCCGCTTGGCTCATCAGGAAAGGTGGACGTGATTTGTTGGGCCACTGGCCATAGTAGATGGGCCTGTCTCAGAAATAGGAAAAAACCGGCCCAGGCACCCAGCAACGGACAAAAAATTTAGATCAAGGAGCGTTTAGTATCACCTCGTACGTGAGCAAAATAGAACGTACGGTCCAGCAAAAATTAACGGAAAAAAACTAATCGCGGGACGAAATCAAGAATATCACCTTGCTTTAATAGTAGATATAGATTTACTGATTATTGGTTCACGGGAAGAAGAGTATTACAAAGGTTTGCCGCGGTGAGCGATATGTAGGAGCTCCCATGATAAGGATCGCCTATAGCAATCCTCTTATTAGCGATCGATCATAGCCATGACGGTACGTGGGCAGGCCCAGCGCACAATAACTTATAGTGCTCGCTTGGATCACTGGACAATAGGTTTTGCTTTCCTCAAAAAAGGAAAATGAGTACATGTTTTCTCACCTCCCTCACGTATGGGTTTGCCTTTTTTCACCTTTTGTTTCCCTTTTATGAATTTTTAAAATCTTAACTAATTTCAAATTTGGTTCATGAATTTGAAACAATATTCCACATTAAAATGTCACGAGTTCGATTGCTTGCAACCGCACTATTTTTTTTGTGATTTTTTGTGCTATATATTGGTCCATCCCAATCGGGGCACTCCTTGAGCGGTGGCGGACTATTTGCCTTAGTGAGCGGCATATAGAAGATCCCGTAATGCCGATCGCCTATATCAATCCTCTTATTAGCAATCGCTCTGAGCTATGACACAATAGCAGCAACGCTCGCTCAGATCACTCATGACTAGGTTTGCTTTCCTCTCAATAAAAGAAACTGTACGATACCCCCTCCCTCATGTACTGGTTTGCCTCTTTCGTTACACCTTTAGTTTTCCTTTTTTACGAATTTTTAAAATCATAACTATTTTGAAAAATTGGTTCGTCGATTTGAAACAAAGTTCCAAATTCAAAATGTTCAGAAAACTTGAAAACAACAGTTCACGAATCAAAAAAAGTTCATGCATTGTAGCGATCACGATCCCAAAGGACCGAAGTCTCTGTGCTTAAGTGTCATCGCTGGATCGGTAATGCTGACACACACAGTACTCAAGGAATTATAACATAGTTCAATCACATACTTATTACATCGAGTCCTCATAAAGAATATGATTACACAAAAATATCATGGCTGAAGGCCATCTAAACTAAATAACTGCGGAAGCTTCGAAGGTAAATGAGTCCATCAACTCAAACGGCATAGCTGAGTGCAAGACAACGAACTATCACACCTTATTCGTCGTCTGAGTAGTCTGCAACATGAGATGTTGCAGCCGTGTAGATCAGCACATTGAATATGCTAATAGAGTTACACTGTAAAGCAATGAATGCAAGAACTATATCTACATGCAATATTTGGCTGGTGGAGGCTCTAAGTTTATGATTTTGCATAAAGCTAATTTTTCCCTACAACAAAGTAATAAATTTATTTAACTACTCCCAAGTTGTAACAATATTTGAGAAGGTTCCTCCAACTCAAATCCCAAATAAACAAGTATCATCATTAGACCCAAATCAATTAATTAAAGAGTGATGAGATCAACAATAATATGCAATTCCAGATACTCAAGATGTCTATAACCGAGGACACGGCTAACCATGATTAGTTTATACACTCTGCAAAGGTTGCGCACTTTTCTTCACAAGACTCGACCGCATCCATGATCGGAAGATCAGGACATAGTCTTTTTGAAGCATTAACTCTCTACTCCGGGCAGACCAGTACACCTACTTTTCCACTACATCTGCTAGTCCACCTCTTTGAGAGCTCATTCAACTTACTCAACTATGTCAAATCCCATAATGGCCTGTGGCTGCACACGGAAGTTTCTAGGCATGAAATATCATATGATCCCTTTGAGTCTGGGTGGCGAACCGAGGAAAAATCATACGGGTACTCCGGGATTTCCCTAATGGACAAACACTGTATTCTCTAGGTGCCCCAACCAATCCACCCAGATGTGTATTAAATTTGTCACCTTAATGTTATCCATGATTAATAACTCTCATAACTTCCATGTGAATCACGATCCAAACCCCGTCTACGAGCATGGCTAAGCAATAATAAAGCATAACGTATATTCCCGGGGTGATCAAAGGTATTAGGTTCCTACCTCAAGTACTACAACCAAACCACATGTTCCCAATCCTACTCATGCAAATATTTGAGGGGCAAAACTAATGCATAGTAAAAACTAGGTATAGAAGAGTATGATCAAATTGTAACTTGCCTTGCTGATGATCTCCAAACTCTAGTGATTCTTAGTAACAAGCTTCGCACTCCGGGTAATCTAGCATACACAAACAGTAGCATACATAAACAATCACTCAAACCAAAAGAAGAGAAATCGAGAAAAGATCCAAATAAAACTCGAAACAAGAAAATGTCTAAACTAAACAGAAAACAAAACCTAACAGCATTATTTTCGTGTGGATTAGATCTTAACAGTAGGTACATGTGATTAACTATGATTTGCAAAAAGAAACAGCTCAAACGGAGAAACGAAACTCAAGATACGAACGAAACAAGATCGTTTACTAATCTGAACTAAACTCAAATTTTAAATTGTCAAAATCATGTTCAAGTAGGTTAACTGGAAAGAAGAGATTGTTACGAAGATTTAGCCACTGGTTTCATCTAATTTGGACAAATGAGCAAAAAGTTACGCTAGTTTTAAGATCAGGGGCTAAATCACGAGAAAATTATTCGCGGATAAGTCCCTGGCCAAAAATAAAACTAAAAAGAAAAATCTACCGAGTGAACGTTCGTTAACAAAACTAAACGAATGAAAACTGTTCGCTAACCGATCTAAATGAACGAACGTTCGTTAAATAAACTAACCTAATAAAAAATGATCTAACCTAATAAACCAACTAAACCGCGAAAAACCGAAAATAAAACCGAACGGTTTATACCATTTAACCGGAGAAAACCGGCGGCGGGCGGCAGCGAGATCCGGCGACGGGCGGCAGCGAGATCCGGCGACAGGTGCGGGAAGGCGGTGCGGCGGTGAGGCGAGGGGGCGACGCGGCGGCGGTGTGGCCACGTGCGGCGGCAGCGGCAGCGCGCGGCTGCAGCAGGCGGCGGCTCTAACGGGCGGCGGCGAGGCGATGAAAAGAGGAGGGGGCGGGGTCCGGCCTTATAAAGGGGTCCCGGGATGGACTCCAACTTGGGGGAGGGGTCCGGCGGCGGTGGCGCGGGGAAGGCGGCGCGCGCGCGTGGGCCGACTGGGCTTTGGCCGAGTGCGGTCTGGAAGTTATTTTTTTAAATATTTTCGCCGCAAACAAAAATCCTAATAAAGTATAATTAAATTCGAAAAATTCTAGAAACAATTTTCGTCGTCCAAACCTAATATTTAGTACAAGATGAACATTTTTCTGGACTAAAATGCAATTTTTTAAAAAAATGCAAGTTTTCTCTAATTCAAATAAAGTAGCAAATAAAATACAAATAAAATAATAATTTGATTTTAAAATTCCTTTGCCAATATTTCTCTTCTGTTGAAGAATTCATATTATCTTCTCTCATTTATTTTTATTATTGGAAATATTTGGAGAGAAAAATATTAAAATCAAATTGATCCTTTTTTCAAATTTGAATTTAAATTCAAACATGAAAATTTGTGAAACCTCCAACTCTTTCCTTGGGCCCTTGAGTTGCTTAAGATTTCTAGGATCACAATCAAAATGCAAATAAAATATGATATGCATATGATGATCTATGTATAACATCCAAATTGAAAATTGGGATGTTACAAACCTACCCCCCTTAAGATGAATCTCGCCCTCGAGATTCGGGTTGGTCAGCAAAAAAGTTTGGGTGGTCCTTGCGAAGATCTTCTTCTCGCTCCGAGGTGACTTCCTCTTTGGTATGGTGGCTCCACTGAACCTTGCAAAACTTGATAACCTTGCTGCAAGTAACACGGTTAGAAAACTCGAGAATCTTGACCGGCTTCTCTTAATAGGTCAGATCACTATCCAACTGAATTGTTTCTAGTGGCACTGTATCTCTCAGAGGAATGTCGTCCATCTCTGCGTGGCACTTCTTCAACTGGGAAACGTGAAACACATCATGAACTCCTGACAATCCTTCGGGCAATTCCAACTTGTACACAACTTCTCCCATGCGTTCCAAAACTCTGTATAGTCCCACAAAACGTGGTGCTAGATTTCCCATGACTCCAGAACGCTTAACTCCTCGAAGTGGGGACACACGAAGATATGCTCTACCGCCGACTTCATAAGCTACCTCCTTGCGTTTAGTATCCGCATAACTCTTCTGCCTGGATTGGGCTACCTTGAGTCTGTCTCGAATCAACTTAACCTTCTCCTTAGAATCTTTGATTAAGTCTGGTCTGAACAACTGTTGATCTCCAATTTCATTCCACGAGAGTGGTGTCCCGCACCTCCTTCCGTGCAAAGCTTCGGAAGGGGCCATCTTCAAACTGGCTTAATAACTGTTGTTATAAGAGAACTCTGCATAGGGTAAATTGTCATCCCAACTAGATCCATAATCTAGCGCACAAGCTCTCAACATGTCCTCTAGAATCTGATTGACTCTCTCGGTCTGTCCATCTGTCTGTGCATGAAAGGTTGTACTAAACTCTAGCCTGGTACCCAAAGTTTCATACAACTAATTCCAAAACTTTGAAGTAAACTGTGTTCCTCTATCTGATACGATGGTCCTCAGAACAACATGCATACATATGATCTTGGTCATGTATATCTTCACCAACTTAGCACTCGTATAATTTGTCTTCATAGGGATGAAATGGGCTACTTTCGTCAAACGATCTACTACAACCTGATGTCTACAACACAACCTTCTTTTTATAGACGTTGTTGGGCCTGCAAGTGCACAGGTTTGTAGGACAGTAGCAAATTTCCCTCAAGTGGATGACCTAAGGTTTATCAATCCGTAGGAGGCGTAGGATGAAGATGGTCTCTCTCAAACAACCCTGCAACCAAATAACAAAGAGTCTCTTGTGTCCCGAACACACCCAATAAAATGGCAAATTGTATAGCTGCACTAGTTCGGCGAAGAGATGGTGATACAAGTGCAATATGAATGATAGATAAAGGTTTTTGTAATCTGAAAATATAAAAACAGCAAGGTAACTAATGATAAAAGTGAGCGTAAACGGTATTGCAATGATAGGAAACAAGGCCTAGGGTTCATACTTTCACTAGTGCAAGTTCTCTCAACAACAATAACATAGATAGATCATATAATAATCCCTCAACATGCAACTAAGAGTCACTCCAAAGCCACTAATAGCGGAGAACAAACGTAGAGATTATGGTAGGGTACGAAACCACCTCAAAGTTATTCTTTCGGATCGATCTAATAAAGAGTTCGTACTAGAATAACACCTTAAGATACAAATCAACCAAAACCCTAATGTCACCTAGATACTCCATTGTCACCTCAAGTATCCGTGGGCATGATTATACGATATGCATCACACAATCTTAGATTCATCCTACCAACACAAAGTACTTCAAAGAGTGCCCCAAAGTTTCTACCGGAGAGTCAAAAAACGTGTGCCAACCCCTATGCATAGGTTCATGGGCGGAACCCGCAAGTTGGTCACCAAAACATACATCAAGTGGCACATGATATCTCATTGTCACCACAGATAAACACGGCAAGACATACATCAAGTGTTCTCATCATAAAGACTCGATCCAATAAGATAACTTCAGGAGGGAAACTCAATTCATCACAAGAGAGTAGAGGGGGAGAAACATCATAAGATCCAACTATAATAGCAAAGCTCGCGATACATCAAGATCGTGCCATAGAGAGAACACGAGAGAGAGAGAGAGATCAAACACATAGCTACTGGTACATACCCTCAGCCTCAAGGGTGAACTACTCCCTCCTCGTCATGGATAGCGCCGGGATGATGAAGATGGCCACCGGTGATGGGTTCCCCCTCCGGCAGGGTGCCGGAACGGGCTCCCGAGAGGTTTTTGGTGGCTACAGAGGCTTGCGGCGGCAGAACTCCCGATCTATCTTGATATTCGATGTTTTTAGGGTACGTAGGCTTATATAGGCGAAAGAAGTCGGTCGGGAGGTGCTCGAGGGGCCCACGAGACATGGGGGTGCACCCTACAGGGGGGTGCGCCCTCCTATCTCGTGGCTGCCTCGAGGATCTTCTGACGTGAACTCCAAGTCTCCAGGATCATATTCTTCCAAAAAATCACGCTGCCGAAAGTTTCATTCCGTTTGGACTCCGTTTGATATTTCTTTTCTTCGAAATACTGAAACATGCAATAAAACAGCAATATGGGTTGGGCCTCCAGTTAATAGGTTAGTCCCAAAAATAATATAAAAGTGTATAATAAAGCCCATAATCATTCAAAACAGATAATAAAATAGCATGAATGCTTCATAAATTATAGATACGTTGTAGACGTATCAGCATCCCCAAGCTTAATTCCTACTCGTCCTCGAGTAGGTAAATGATAAAAGAAAGAATTTATGAAGTGTGAATGCTAGAAGGTGCACAGGTTCGATCAATGATAATTTCAATCACCTTTTCTAGCATGATAATATGTCATAACAGTAGTTCATCTCATAAAACTTCTCACGATAAAGTAACAAGCAATTCACATGTCAAAGCATAGACCATAAACTTTCTTGAAAACTAGCAAACTTCATTCTTAGTCATTAAACAATTGCAATTCATCCTATTTTCAGGAAGGGTCTATGTCAGAGCTTTGATTTAGCAAACTTCACATACTCAACTATCATATAGTCTTCTACAATTGCTAACACTCACGCAATACTTGTGGTTATAAAGTATTAATCGAACACTAAGAAAGATAGGGGCTTATAGTGTTGCCTCCCAACGTATTCACCTTTGGGTGATGTCAACAATAATAGTTCATGTTAACTTACATCCAATTGGATATATATATATATATATATATATATATATATATATATATATATATATCGGGATCACCCCAACACAAAGTGCTTGCCAAAGGATAAAATGAAAAAGGGAAAGGTGAAAATCACCTTGACTCTTGCATAAAAGTAAAAGACATAAAGTAAAAGATAGGCCCTTCGCAGAGGGAAGCGGAGGTTCTCATGCGCTCTTAGGGTTGGATACACAAAATCTTAATGCGAAAGAATGTCACTTTATATTGCCCCTTGTATATGGACCTTTATTATGCAGTCTGTCGCTTTTATTGTTTCCATAACAAGATCGTACAAAGCTTAGTTTCTCCGCACTAATAAGTCATGCATATTTAGAGAGCAATTTTTATTGCTTGCACCGATGACAACTTACTTGAAGGATCTTACTCAATCCATAGGTAGGTATGGTGGACTCTCATGGCAAAATTGGGTTTAAGGATATTTGGAAGCACAAGTAGTATCTCTACTTGATGCAAGGAATTTTGGCTAGCATGAGGGGGAAAGGCAAGCTCAACATGTTTGAATGATCCATGACAATATATTTTAACTGAGATGTCGGAAAACATAAACCATTACGTTGTCTTCCTTGTCCAACATCAACTCTTTAGCATGTCATACTTAATGAGTGCTCCCAATTATAAAAGATGTCTAGGATAGTGTATTTATATGTGAAATCTCTCTTTCTTCAATATTCTTTCATGAATTGTTCAAATGACCAATACAATGCTTGCTAACCTTCAATAAATTTACAACCTCTACTTCTTAGATGTGAAGTCATAACTCCCCATGGGATAAGCAAATGAGACATATATAATTTCAGATTTATGACAATCAACTCATTCAACAATTTACTCATAGGATATAAGTGAAGCACACGAGTAAATGACAAACTACTCCAACAAGATATAAGTGAAGATCAATGAGTAGCTAAATAATTATGTAGCTATGCGAAGACTCTCTCTCATTTAAGAATTTCAGATCTTGGTATTCTAATCAAGCAGCAAGCAAAACAAAATAAAATGACATTGCAAGGATAGCACAACTCATGTGAAGAAGCAAAAACTTAGGTATAACCGATACTAACCGATAATTGTTGAAGAAGAAAGGTGGGATGCCTACCGGGGCATCCCCAAGCTTAGATGCTTGAGACTTCTTGAAATATTATCTTGGGGTGCATTGGGCATCCCCAAGCTTGAACTTTTGTGTCTCCTTAATTCCTCTCATATCATGGTTTCTCTTTTTATCAAAAGCTTCATCCACACCAAACTCAACAAGAACTCGTGAGATAGGTTAGTATAAACCAATGCAAAACCTTATCATTTTCTACTGTAATAAATCACTAAAATTATTATCTAATATTTAATACTAAATGCCTCTGCATATTTAATACTCCTATCCTCAAATAGAATCATTAAACAAGCAAACATATGCAAACAATGCAAACATAACAGCAATCTGCCAAAACAGTACAGTCTGTAAGGAATGCAAGAGTATCAATACTTCCCTAACTCCAAAAATTATTAGAGAAAATTTCCACTGTAGTAAATTTATCAGAGCTCGTTATGCAAAAGGTTTCAACATTATATCATGCTCTGACTTTTCTAGGGAATTTTTGCAACAGCGGTAAACTTTCTGTTTTCAAACAGCAACATGTATACTAGCAAAATAAGCATGATAAAGGCTATCCTTGACATTTTTATTGAAACTAAAGATGCAAAACATTATTCTAAATAACAGCAAGCAAATACTAACAAAAGAAAATGACGCTCCAAGCAAAACACATATCATGTGGCGAATAAAAATATAGCTCCAAGTAAAGTTACGGATGAACGAAGACTAAAGAGGGGATGCCATCCGGGGCATCCCCAAGCTTAGACTCTTGGTTGTCCTTGAATATTTCCTTGGGGTGCCTTGGGCATCACCAAGCTTAGGCTCCTGCCACTTCTTATTCCATAGTCCATCGAATCTTTACCCAAAACTTGAAAACTCTACAACACAAAACTCAACAGAAAACTCGTAAGCTCCGTTACTATAAGAAAATAAAACCACCACATAGGTTCTGTAATGAACTCATTATAAATTCATATTGGTGTAATATCTACTGTACTCCAACTTATATATGGTTCATAACCTCTGATACTACTCATAGATTCATCAAAATAAGCAAGCAACACATAGAAAATAGAATCTGTCAAAAAACAGAACAGTCTGTAGTAATCTATATCAAATGTATACTTCTGGAACTCCAAAAATTCTACCCAATTAGGAAGTCCTAAGCAATTCGTGTACAAATCCAGAGGAAAAAGAATCAGATAAGAATCACACTTCTATGAATTAACAAAACTAATTTACTGGGTGCAAAAGTTTCTGATTTTTAGCAGGATCAACACAACTATCACCGTAAGCTATCCTAAAGGTCTTACTTGGCACTTTATTGAAACAAAAGCTATAAAATATGATTACTACAGTAGCATAATCATGTGAACAAATAAAAACAGTAAGGATAAATGTTGGGTTGTCTCCCAACAAGCGCTTTTCTTTAATGCCTTTCTAGCTAGGCATGATGATGACAATGATGCTCACCTAAAAGATAAGGATTGAAACATAACGGGAGCATCATGAAGCATATGACTAGCACATTTAAGTCTAACCCACTTCCTATGCATAGGGATTTTGTGAGCAAACAACCTATGGGAACAATAATCAACAAGCATAGGAAGGTAAAACAAGCATAGCTTCAAAATTTTCAACACATAGAGAGGAAACTTGACATTATTGCAATTCCTACAAGCATATATTCCTCCCTCATAATAATTTTCAGTAGCATCATGAATGAATTCAAAAATATGACCAGCACCTAAAGCATTATTTTCATGATCTACAAGCATAGAAAATTTACTACGCTCCACATAAGCAAAATTCTTCTCATGAATAATAGTGGGAGCAAACTCAACAAAATAATTATCATGTGAGGCATAATCCAATTGAAAACTAAATTCATGATGACAAGTTTCATGGTTATCATTATTCTTAATAGCATACAAGTCATCACAATAATCATCATAGATAGGAACTTTATTCTCATAATCAATTGGAACCTCTTCCAAAATAGTGGAATCGTCACTAAATAAAGTTGACACTCTTCCAAATCCACTTTCATGTTCATCACAATAAGATTCAACATCCTCCAAAATAGTGGGATCATTACTTCCTAAAGTTGACACTCTTCCAAACCCACTTTCATCAATATAATCATCATAAATAGGAGGCATGCTTTCATCATAATAAATATTCTCATCAAAACTTGGGGGACTAAAAATGTCATATTCATCAAACATAGCTTCCCCAAGCTTGTGGCTTTGCATAACATTAGCATCATGGATATTCAAGGAATTCATACTAACAACATTGCAATCATGCTCATCATTCACATATTTCATGCCAAGCATTCTATGTAATTCTTCTTCTAGCACTTGAGCATAATTTTCCTTTTCATCATACTCACGAAAGATATTAAAAAGACGAAGCGTATGAGACAAACTTAACTCCATTTTTGTAGTTTTCTTTTATAAACTAAACTAGTGATAAAACAAGAAACAAAAAGATTCGATTGCAAGATCTAAAGATATACCTTCAAGCACTCACCTCCCCGGCAACGGCGCCAGAAAAGAGCTTGATGTCTACTACACAACCTTCTTCTTGTAGACGTTGTTGGGCCTGCAAGTGAACAGGTTTGTAGGACAGTAGCAAATTTCCCTCAAATGGATGACCTAAGGTTTATCAATCCGTAGGAGGCGTAGGATGAAGATGGTCTCTCTCAAACAACCCTGCAACCAAATAACAAAGAGTCTCTTGTGTCCCCAACACACCCAATACAATGGCAAATTGTATAGGTGCACTAGTTCGGCGAAGAGATGGTGATACAAGTGCAATATGGATGATAGATAAAGGTTTTTGTAATCTGAAAACATAACCTCTCGGAACTATCTCCAAGCATAGCTCTCGAAGGTCGTCTGCTAACTCCTTAGGCAATCCTCTGGTTATAAGCGTGTTAACATAACTCTTGCGGCTCAACGCACCTGCTACGACATTGGCCTTTCCTGGATGATAATGTAATCTCATGTCATAATCCTTTATGAGCTCCAACCATCTCCGTTGCCTAAGGTTTAACTCCTTCCGCGTGAAGATGTACTTTAAACTCTTATGATCCGTGTAAACATCACAACGGTTTCCGATGAGAAAGTGTCTCCATGTCTTGAGTGCATGCACTTCGGCTGCTAACTCCAAATCATGCGTAGCATAATTCAACTCATGAGGTCGAAGCTGTCGTGAGGCATATGAAACAACTATTCCTTCCTGCATAAGCACTCCTCCAAGTCCTCGACGTGAAGCGTCGCAATACACTTGGAAATCCATACGTTGGTCTGGGAGAATAAGCACTGGGGCTGTAACCAAAAGTTTCTTTAACTCCTCAAAACTGGCCTCACAATCCTCAGTCCATTTAAACTTGGTGTCCTTCTTCAATAACTCCGTCATGGGCTTCGCAATCTTGGAAAAATTCTCAATAAATCTTCGATAATAACCTGCAAGTCCAAGAAAACTTCTGATCTCTCCCACTGAGGTGGGTGCCAACCATTTAGTGACAGAAGCAATCTTGATAGGGTCTACTGCTATTCCTTTTTCGGATATAACATGTCCGAGAAATCCAACTTCCTTCAACCAAAACTCACATTTTCCGAACTTGGCATACAACTGATGTTCCCTGAGCTTCTCGAGAACCAAACGCAAATGATCCTTATGCTCTTCTTCATTCTTTGAGTAGACCAATATGTCATCAATGAAAACCACAATGAATTTATCCAAAAACTCCATGAACACCTTGTTCATCATACTCATGAAATAGGCAGGGGCGTTAGTCAAACCAAATGACATAACTGTATACTCGTAAGTGGTGGTGAAGTTCTCCCACCAAGATGTTGCAGGTCCTTCAAGCTGATGTGCGGCAAAGCACACTCTCTTCACATCTATGCATCGTGAAGTGGTCAACTCTCTTCCAATCTTGCGGAGCCAATCATCTGCAACAATCAGCTCGGTGCTGCTAGAGAACACCGGCAGATTCAACCTCAAAAAATAGGCTAGGTTGTCAACAGGGGATGGTGGCAGTGGGTTGTTATTGTTGTTGTTGCCTTGGTTCTCGTTCTAAACTAGCATCTGCATCAAGGCATTCTGCTGCTGGATCAACTGAGTGAGCTCCGGTGGGAACACGAATCCATTGTCACGTCTCGGAGGCATCTGATGGGTTAGAAGGGGTGAGAAAACATAATAGAATAAGGTCTAAGAGAGATTCACTACCCATATGCGCATCAGACAAACACAATCAATTCACTTCATTCATTATCAAACAAGGTTCTCTCAAATGATCTAACTACGATTACAAACTCTGAAAGAACATGCGGTGCCCCCATGTTTGGTTTTGGTAATTGATGACAATCTCTATGGACTAATGGTTGTCTTGAGTTGTATTTGAAGGATTTGTCCATAGGCTTTTCTTGAAATCCATGTGTTGGTTTCAAGGAGTTTTTGAGTTGACCAAGGTGCTATTAAGGAATTATCCAAAGATTGGTCATGCGAGTGTTGAGCTTATTGCAAGCATGTCTTGAAGAAGAAGGTTGTGTGATCATTCATGTTTACCTTCAAGACATCATCCAAATGAAGAGAGTTGCAAAGATTCATGGTTGGTCAAGACTAAGTCAAGAGTGAATCAAGTTGATCAACTCACAAAGCGTAGAAGATGTACCGAGAGGGATCAAGTGATCCCATGGTATGGTAAGCATTGTCCATTACTCTTCATGTACTAACCCATGGTCTATGTGAGAGTTGTATGTGGGGTTAGGTACGTATCCATGGGCTTGCGTCAAGAGGAAGATATCATACAACCCATGGAAAGGATGACATCAAGTGGTGATCGTCATCAAGATTGCTGTGTGCACGTTCAAGTGGAGCATCACGAAGAGATCAAGTGCTTGAATCTTGCCATCCATTGTGGTGTCAATGGACTTGTGAAGATGTGCCGAAGAGTGGCTCACCCATAGTGAACTATGGGGGAGCAATCATCTAGTCTTCATCGAGCCAACGCAATCAAGAAAGGTGGTCCAACTTGAGGGAGTCAAGATCGTCTTCATCTAGCTCAAGTGGACCATGTTCAAGGCAAAGGTTTTCCCTTGATAGGTTTTCTATTTTACCGGTCTTATGGTGGTAGTCGGGAGACTGAGTTATAGGATCATTTGTCGTACTATCAAGGGGGGCTCTCAAGATGGTAGCTTGATCGTATCGTTAGTACAGAGCTCAAACCATTGCATCCTTGCATCATGTTTCTTGGTTCTTGTTTGGTTATCTTTGTGAGTCTTAGAGCTTATGGTCATCTCGATGACAAGCTTGAGTTCATCGAAAACGGAGTTCGCATGCGTCTTCTATGATGTTTTCGGTGTTGGGGGTTGTACCGGTCTTATCCGATGAAGGGTTCTCACCATTTTCTTATGGGACTTTTCTCATTTGCTTATTCTTGATATTTCTATCAATATTATGTTAGCCCATGTTGTTAGCTTTCCAACAAACTTGGTTTTGTTGAATTTGGAGTCCGTTTGCAAAAGTTGTGGCTGTTTTGGTAAAGGCTGCAGCGGTACTATCGCGACTAGAGCGGGTATAATTTTTTACTACCGCTCCAGAGCGGTACTACCGCTGCTCCTGAGCGGTAGTACCGCTCCAGAGCAGTACTACCGTGGCTCCTAAGCGGTAGTACCGCCCCGGACCAAAATCTCGTGTTTTCTCTCTCGTTTGGGCTGTTTTGACCGTGCTAAGCAGTAGTACCGCTCCTCCAAGCGGTAGTACCGCTTGTGCATGACCTGAGCACATAACGGTTGGATTCGGGTGGTCCTATAAAAGGGGGGTCTTCTTCCCCAATGAACCTAATCCTTTGAGCTCGTGTTCTTCCCCCATTGTTGACCTTCTTCGAGCTTGCTAACTCTCAATCCCTCCAATGATTCTTGCTAGTTCTTGAGGGAAAAGAGAGAGGAGATCTAGATCCACGTTTCCACCAATCACTTTCTCCTCTAAGTGAGGGGAACCCCTTGGATCTAGATCTTGGAGTTCTTCATGTTCTTCTTTCTTTCTTCCTCTCATTTTCCTCCCTAGCATTAGTTGCTTTGGTGGGATTTGGGAGAGAAGGACTTGGGCACTCCGTGTGCCCTTGCCATTGCATTTGGTGCATCGGTTTGAGTTCTCCATGTGATACGTGGAAGTTACAAGTTGAGAAGCTTATTACTCTTGGGTGCTTGGGCGCCCTAGACGGTTGGTGGTGTTCGGAGCTCAATCATTGTGGTGTAAAGCTCCGGGCAAGCGTTGGGGTCTCCAATTAGGTTGTGGAGATCGCCTCGAGCAATTTGACGGGTACCGGTGACCGCCCCCAAGGGTTGCCAAAGTGTACGGGTCCGGTGACCGCCCCCAAGGGTTGCCATTTGTACGGGTTCGGTGACCGCCCTCAAGGGTCCCTTAGTGGAATCACGGCATCTTGCATTGTGCGAGGGCGTGAGGAGATTACGGTGGCCCTAGTGGCTTCTTGGGGAGCATTGTGCCTCCACACTGCTCCAAACGGAGATTAGCATCCGCAAGGGTGTGAACTTCGGGATACATCGTCGTCTCCGCGTGCCTCGGTTATCTCTTACCCGAGCCCTTTACTTATGCACTTTACTTTGTGATAGCCATATTGTTCTTTGTCATATATCTTGCTATCACATAGTTGCTTATATTGCTTAGCATAAGTTGTTGGTGCACATAGGTGAGCCTAGTTGTTTTAGGTTTTGTGCTTGACGAATTAATCGCTAGGCTTATTCCGCATTTGTTCAAGCCTAAACCGTAATTATTTTAAAACGCCTATTCACCCCCCTCTAGGCGACATCCTCGATCTTTCAATTGGTATCAGAGCCTCGTCTCTCTTTATTAGGCTTTACCGCCTAGAGAGTAAAGATGTCGACTAGAGGATTAGGATTCTCTGACACTCTTAGTTTCGATGGCACAAATTTTGATGTTTGGGTAATTCACATGCTTAATCTCTTTAGGGTCATGGACCCAAATTTAGAGCGAATTGTAGATATGGGTTTTTCTCCTCCAGAGGATCCCCAAAGATTATCTTTAGAGGATGAGAAAAACTCTTATCTCAATGCTCAAGCTTCTAATGTGCTTTTTGATGCTTTGAGCAATGTAGTTATATTTGAAGTCATGCCATTCCGGGATGCTCATGAGTTATGGACGAAGCTTCAAGATAAATATGGTGTGTCCAATATTTGTGGGGATGATTGTTCTCCCTCCACCTCCGGTCGTATAGTCTTCTCAACTTCTTCTACTTCACCTACATGTGGTTTGCCACAAGGAAATGATATGGTGAGTAGTGTTGGTCATTGCAATGATGATAGTATGCTTACCGTGGATGATCCTTCATCACTATATTATTGCAATGCTCCTTCTTTGGGCTTTAACACTTCGAGCACTCCAAATGTTTCACATGCTTGTGTTGATAGTCCTTGCATATCATGTAGAAATTGCTTGACTAAATCGCATGATGATATGCTTGCTATGTCTTATTGCCATGATAAAAATGCATCTATTTCCTCGAATTATTGTGCTAACAATGTAGAGGAAACCGAACACTCCATTGAACAAGATGTGGTGTTTAATGGTGCCTCAAGGGATCCCACATCATCATCTATTGCTTTTTGCCTTATGGCTAAGGCATCAAAGGTATCTCCTACTTTGTACCCCAATATGTCTCTTGATGATGATGTTGATGCTAATGATTATGAGGATAATGATGAAGAGAATGATAATGTTGCCTCCTTAAAAACTAAGGGGGAGATGATTTTTGAAGCTCTTCATAAAAATAAAATTGCTCGTTCCAACTTCATGGAAATTATGTCCATTGCCATTGAGGTCAAGAAATATATTGAGGAGTTGGAATCTCATCTCGAGGAGCATGAGGTCACCATTGAGAAAATGGAAGCTCATGGGCGTGATTACGCAAATGAGATCGCGGAGCTATCTCAAGCTCTTGAACATGAACAAACCACCAAGGAATCTCTTGAGGAGACTTTTTCTCTAGAATTGTCTAGAGTGAAAGAATCTACTGATAGAGCTCTTGAGGTGGCCAATGTTTTTGAAACTAAAAATGCTAAGCTTGAAGTTGCTCATGCTAGACTCCTTGAGGATTTTGAGCACCTCGAAAATGGCTCAAGGGTCATCAAGGGTGAGCTCATCAAACTCACCGAGTCTCATGCTCAACTTGAAGCTTCTTATTTAAAAGAGCTTGCCAAGTTGCCTTCTCCTCTTGTTGTTAATGATGATGCTTGTGCTACTAATTCTATTACTTGTGAAGCATCCATTTTGAAGGAGAATGTTGAGCTACGGGCTCAACTTGAGGTGCTATCTTGCAATTATGGGAAATTGGAAGAAAGTCATGAAAAGCTCTCAAGCTCTCATGATGATCTTCTAGTATCACATAGTGTGCTAAAGATAGCTCATGAGGCCATGATTGCTAAGGTAACATCTAGTGAGCCTCATGTGGATACTAGCACTACTTCTAGTCAAAATAGTATATTGCCATGTGCTAGTCCTTGTAATTCATCTACTCACAATGTTGGTACATCTTGTGATGAATTGCTTTCCTTGCCTTGTTGCTCTAACGATGAAGCTTATACTTCCTCTAGTACTTGTGTTGAGACTAACCATGTAGAGGAAATCAAAGAGCTCAAGGCCCAAGTCACTTCTTTGAAGAAAGACTTGGAAAAGTGTCATGAAGGGAAGGCCACACTCAACAATATCTTGAGTGTGCAAAAATCCCCCAATGACAAAGGTGGACTTGGATTCAACTCCAACAACAAGAAGAAGTCCAAGTTGAACAAGAAGAAGGGCCAAGAACAAGTCAAGAATTCGGCCAAGATTGTTTGCTTCAAGTGCAAAGTCGAAGGGCATCATGTTAGATCTTGCCCATTGAAGAAGAAGGCCATTAGTGTCAAGTAACAAGGGAAGAGGGCACAAGTTCAATCTCATGCTCAACATCAAGTTGAAGAAAGGCCTCTTCCCAAGAATACTCAAGTTAATGCTTCTCAAATTGAGAAATCAAGTGAGAAGAAAGTGAAGAGTAGACGTTGCTACTTATGCCGTGAGAAAGGTCACGTCGCTTCTTCATGCACTAGTGGTAACTTATCCAACCCAATTATTATTGATGATATCTATTCTCTTGGTAAGGATAAGGTTGGCAATGTGTTTGCCAAGTTTGTTGTTACTCAAAGTGGTGTCAAGCAAAGAACCATTTGGGTAGCCAAACCTATTGTGACTAACCTCTTAGGACCCAACTTGGTTGGGGACCAACAAGCCCAAACTTGATCAATAGGTGTTGTTGGAGGTCATTGGAGACTTGGGTACATTATGAAGAATTAAGGGGACTTCATCTTTCTTGTTGTCTCAAGCCAAATCAATTGGGTTGTCAAGTTTCTATCTTATATCCAATGTGCCTCCTTGCGGTAACTTGTACTTAAATTGTTTACATTGAAAGTTACTTGCCCCTTTGCATGTTTTGGTTTTGTTCCTTGCATGTGTTTGTATATGATGTGTCTCCAAATTACCTTTGTGTATGTTGGTTTTCACATCATGTACTTGTGTGTCGTTCGTTGAGCCTTAGTGCATCTTGTTTATTTCTTAGTTGGCTCTTGTGAGAGATTAATGGAATATCCATTATGGGGGAGTGGTGTGCTTTGTGCACCTCACAATCCTATAAATGTGTGCACATGAGTAATACCATCTAGTATTGATATTTCAATATTATCTAGTCGCTAGGTGGTATATCTCCCATGAGAAATTCAAATTCTAAAAATTCCATTGATTATCTCGTGTTGGATCCTCTTATTGCCTCTTGTTAAGTTTTCTTCATTGGTATCACATTATGGGGGAGTAATATGCTATGTGCATATTACAAGCCTAGAAAATGTGTACATTTGAGATATTGTCACCTATAATTGATATTGTAAATTATCTTGTTCCTAGGTGGCATGTTAGCTCTACAAGTTGCAATTTGCTTTTTGTTTGGAGTGAAGATGATGTCGGATATCCTTGCTATCTACCACCAGGAATTATTTCCAAATACTTCTTGTCTTTTGACAATTGGTAATCACTTATGTGTGGTAGAATTTAATTGATCATCTTTACATTGGCTTTTGTTTTTATTTGCCTTTTCTCTTGCCAAGGTTTGTGTCAACTCCCATGGTCTTCCATACCACTTGTGGATCTTGTTAATTTCTTGTTCTTGTCTAGTGTTTTCTAGATATAGTGAAAGTGGTGATCCCACCTTGTGCATTTTGTATTCAAAAGGAAATTCTTTATAATGCACAACTCGTGGGGGAGCTATCCTATTTTCTTTAGAACACTCTTCTTGTGATCCTTATCAAGTGTGTGTTGGTGGAAGGCAAGTTGTTTTCTTTTTGGTACTTTGTGCCATCATGAAACTTTGTTGAGAGCTTGGTTTGTTTGGAACCATCCTCTCTTTGGGAGTTTGACATCTTTAGTTTAGTGTGTATCAATGGATATCTCATTCCTTGATGTATCTTTAATGATATCTTCCAAGTGATGATTTCTCCATTTGGTATCCTTTTCACTTGGCATTTCTTTGTCTTTTGGTTTCGGATTTTGAAAGTCTTGAGCATGCATGTTTACTTCATGTATTTCATTTGGCATGCTTTCTTTCTTTGACTCAATATATAGGGGAAACTCCACCTAGTCTCAATTTGGATGAGATGTGCATGAAATTCATTTTCATATCTATATGCACATAGTTATGTGGAGTTTGTCCTATGTATATTGGTGTTTCTAACTCTTTGGTCCCAATGAGTTTGGTTACCATTTTGTTTGTGTTGTTGTTCTAGGAACAAGTGGAGATGCATTGGATGCTCGGCTCACTCACAAGAAAGGTGTTGTCACCATGTGCTTATTGGAGTCAAGCTAGGATGATCAATGAACTCTTTGTACCTTCAATTGGTGTCTACTACATCCTTCCAATGTTATCTCCGTAACAAGTATCTTCATATACTTCATGCACACATTTCTTGCATCAACCTTGTGTAGGTTGTATCATGGCATGTATCCATTCTTTCTTGTGATACTTGTTTCCTTTCTCAAAGCATCCCAACAATGATGTCTTGTTGCTAGTTGTGATGTCTTTGATGTCTGTGTGGTTGGAATTCATTTATATACAATAAGACCATTTCTAGCCATGTGCTATGCTCTCAAGCAAATATCTTATAGGTATATGTATGACTTCCTTTTGGATATCTCGTTCCTTCATGTTGTAACTATTTCGGGTGTACATCCTTCTTTGTAGATATATATCATCATGATTTCGTCTACCTAGAACATTATACACTTGAGAGAAATTACATCTCTAGATGATATGCTTTCTTTCACGTCCACCTTGTCTCTCTTTTGTTATTTCTTTGGTGGCTCCGTGAAAGCTTTTGCCTTGAGTGCGTGTCGTATCTCATTGCATCTTGATGCACTCTTGTGTGGTGAAGATTATTTTCCTCTTGCTTATCTTTACGAGGCTTTTACCATCTTAATTGGTATCCCTCGTCTTGATGAGCCTCTCCTCGTCTATCTTCACCACGGGTTGTCACAAGCATAGGTTCTCTTTTGCTTATTAGCAAGCTTGTGAACCCGTTTGCCAATTGTGTGTGGGAATGATAGGCCTTGCACCATGTTCCTCATTCTTTCAAGACTATGTTGATGCTTAATGCTCATCCTAATTTTAGTCTTCTCAAGTGCTTCGCCATGACTCACACACATCATTTTGGTTGAGCCTATTCTTAAGTTGTCTCTTTTACTTGTTGCTCAACCATGTGCTTGTTGTAAGCGCTAGGTTTGCTCAACCGTGTGCTTGTTGTAAGCGCTAGGCTTTGTTTCCTATATGCTCACTTGCACTGGATGTGAGTTTCTATTGATTTTGGGGGAGCTATGATCCTATTTTGTGCACCTTGTATTCAAATACAAAAATTCTTATGTGTGCACAAATCATGGGGAGCTTCTCTAGTTTGTTTAGAACACTCCTTTGCGCTTATCATAATATATTTATTCTTGTGGCATGTAGGATCATTGGTCTAGTTGGTTCAATTGATATCCGTTGATTGCTTGGTTCAATTGGTATCTTTTGATTGCTTGTTTCTCTCTTTGTTATGTCTTTGTGGCATATCATTTTTTTGCAATCTTTGTGCCTCAATATAGTTTGTCTTCCTCCAAGTATTGTCGGTTGGATATGTGTATTACATTCCACTCTCTTGTTGAGAAATACACAATTTATGGAGGACCACAATTTATATTGGCCTTCTTAGATTTTTGCCCATTTTGGCAATCGATGCCAATGGGGGAGAAGTTTCAGAGAGTTTTGTGGAGAAGTTTAGAGAGTTATCTCTTCTTTCTTTGTTTTTGTTCCTTAGCATTTGCATCTCATTCGCATGCACTATTAGTTGTTGCATTGCATGGTGATGCATAATTCCTTATATAAACTCTCTTGAAAGTGATTGTCATCAATTACCAAAATGGGGGAGATTGAAAGAACATGCGGTGCCCCCATGTTTGGTTTTGGTCATTGATGACAATCTCTATGGACTAATGGTTGTCTTGAGTTGTATTTGAAGGATTTGTCCATAGGCTTTTCTTGAAGTCCATGTGTTGGTTTCAAGGAGTTTTTGAGTTGACCAAGGTGCTATTAAGGAATTATCCAAAGATTGGTCATGCGAGTGTTGAGCTTATTGCAAGCATGTCTTGAAGAAGAAGGTTGTGTGATCATTCATGTTTACCTTCAAGACATCATCCAAATGAAGAGAGTTGCAAAGATTCAAGGTTGATCAAGACTAAGTCAAGAGTGAATCAAGTTGATCAACTCACAAAGCGTAGAAGATGTACCGAGAGGGATCAAGTGATCCCATGGTATGGTAAGCATTGTCCATTACTCTTTATGTACTAACCCATGGTCTATGTGAGAGTTGTATGTGGGGTTAGGTACGTATCCATGGGCTTGCGTCAAGAGGAAGATATCATACAACCCATGGAAAGGATGACATCAAGTGGTGATCGTCATCAAGATTGTCGTGTGCACGTTCAAGTGGAGCATCACGAAGAGATCAAGTGCTTGAATCTTGCCATCCATTGTGGTGTCAATGGACTTGTGAAGATGTGCCGAAGAGTGGCTCACCCATAGTGAACTATGGGGGAGCAATCATCTGGTCTTCATCGAGCCAACGCAATCAAGAAAGGTGGTCCAACTTGAGGGAGTCAAGATCGTCTTCATCTAGCTCAAGTGGACCATGTTCAAGGCAAAGGTTTCCCCTTGATAGGTTTTCTATTTTACCGGTCTTGTGGTGGTAGTTGGGAGACCGAGTTATAGGATCGTTTGTCGTACTATCAAGGGGGGCTCTCAAGTTGGTAGCTTGATCGTATCGTTAGTAGAGAGCTCAAACCATTGCATCCTTGCATCATTTTTCTTGATTCTTGTTTGGTTATCTTTGTGAGTCTTAGAGCTTATGGTCATCTTGATGACAAGCTTGAGTTCATCGAAAACGGAGTTCGCATGCGTCTTCTATGATGTTTTCGGTGTTGGGGGTTTTACCGGTCTTATCCGATGAAGGGTTCTCACCATTTTCTTATGGGACTTTTCTCATTTGCTTATTCTTGATATTTCTATCAATATTATGTTAGCCCATGTCCTTAGCTTTCCAACAAACTTGGTTTCGTTGAATTCGGAGTCCGTTTGCAAAAGTTGTGGCTGTTTTGGTAAAGGGTGCAGTACTATCGCGACTAGAGCGGGTGTAATTTTTTACTACCGCTCCAGAGCGGTACTACCGCTGCTCCTGAGCGGTAGTACCACTCCAGAGCAGTACTACCATGGCTCCTAAGCGGTAGTACCGCCCCGGACCAAAATCTCATGTTTTCTCTCTCGTTTGGGCTGTTTTGACCGTGCTAAGCGGTAGTACCGCTTGTGCACGACCTGAGCACATAACGGTTGGATTCGGGAGGTCCTATAAAAGGGGGTCTTCTTCCCCAATGAACCTAATCCTTTGAGCTCGTGTTCTTCCCCCATTGTTGACCTTCTTCGAGCTTGCTAACTCTCAATCCCTCCAATGATTCTTGCTAGTTCTTGAGGGAAAAGAGAGAGGAGATCTAGATCCACGTTTCCACCAATCACTTTCTCCTCTAAGTGAGGGGAACCCCTTGGATCTAGATCTTGGAGTTCTTCGTGTTCTTCTTTCTTTCTTCCTCTCATTTTCCTCCCTAGCATTAGTTGCTTTGGTGGGATTTGGAAGAGAAGGACTTGGGCACTCCATGTGCCCTTGCCATTGCATTTGGTGCATCGGTTTGAGTTCTCCACGTGATACGTGGAAGTTACAAGTTGAGAAGCTTATTACTCTTGGGTGCTTTGGCGCCCTAGACAGTTGGTGGTGTTCGGAGCTCAATCATTGTGGTGTAAAGCTCCGGGCAAGCGTTGGGGTCTCCAATTAGGTTGTGGAGATCGTCCCGAGCAATTTGACGGGTACCGGTGACCGCCCCTAAGGGTTGCCAAAGTGTACGGGTCCGGTGACCGCCCCCAAGGGTTGCCATTTGTACGGGTTCGGTGACCGCCCTCAAGGGTCCCTTAGTGGAATCACGGTATCTTGCATTGTGCGAGGGCGTGAGGAGATTACGGTGGCCCTAGTGGCTTCTTGGGGAGCATTGTGCCTCCACACCGCTCCAAACGGAGATTAGCATCCGCAAGGGTGTGAACTTCGGGATACATCGTCGTCTCCGCGTGCCTCGATTATCTCTTACCCGAGCCCTTTACTTATGCACTTTACTTTGTGATAGCCATATTGTTCTTTGTCATATATCTTGCTATCACATAGTTGCTTATATTGCTTAGCATAATTTGTTGGTGCACATAGGTGAGCCTAGTTGTTTTAGGTTTTGTGCTTGACAAATTAACCGCTAGGTTTATTCCGCATTTGTTCAAGCCTAAACCGTAATTATTTTAAAACGCCTATTCACCCCCCTCTAGGCGACATCCTCGATCTTTCAAACTCGATCGATACTAACTACTTGGAAGAATACTACTAGTAACATGGTGGTCGTCTAGAAATTTTGATCACAGGAAGACTCCATGATATCTGCTCCAGCCTTGTCAATGTAGTCATCATCACTGTCATCATTTGCATCACTGTCCGTGTCGGTGTCGTCCAAGATGATGTAGTCCTTCGAACGGATCTCCTTTGCTGGTTCTCGCTTATGGTCCTCCACGGGTAGTCCTAGCTTCCTCTTCATATCTTCATGCTTCTCCAGTAGTACGACAATTTCTTCCTCATATCCATCGCGTGTAAACTTGAGTTCCTCTTCTATCTCGATGTTCTTCTTCATCAGTTTCTTGATCTTCTTCATGTTGAATCATAGTTGATTCTCTTGTCGACGAATGTGATCACCCATCTCCTGAATGTAAGCTACAATTCATCCATCCTTCCTGGTATGAATCATCTCCCATCCTTCGTCTCGGTGGCCACATATCTGATAAATGGTGTTTTCCATCTCCATGTGATACACCTCACATATGCGTCCAAAAGTGATGTGGGATGCCATGCTCTTTCCCAAACTCCAGCTTGGTGCATCCAGGTAGAAATCAATAGGCTCCATTGTTGGCGCGAACGTCCTGCTAGGTACCCATACTTTGATCTTCCAGCGCTCCTCTTCCAGTAAGGTTGCATAGAAAGTCCCAGTGAAACTTGGTAGTCCGATGTTCAGGTACTTAGTGACTCCCTTCAAGTGTCGTCCGAAAGGGGTGTCGTCATCCTGCTGAGTGAACTTTTTCCTGGGATCCGCCATCTATGGAGTAGAAATATAGGAGAATTAGAAATGAGCAGAGAAGAGAAATCATGTGGCTTATTCTAGTGATCGTTTCCTACAGTCAGCGTGTGCTCTGATACCATCTTGTAGCGACCATGATGCCAATGGACCAAAATCTCTATGCTTAAGTGTCATCCCTGGATCGGTAATGCTAACACACACAGTACTCAAGGAATTATAACATAGTTCAATCACACACTTATTACATCGAGTCCTCATAAAGAGTATGATTACACAAAAATATCATGGCTGAAGGCCATCTAAACTAAATAACTGTGGAAACTTCGAAGGTAAATGAGTCCATCAACTCCAACGGCATAGCTGAGTGCAAGACAACGACCTATCACACCTTATTCATCGTCTGAGTAGTCTGCAACATGTGACGTTGTAGCCGTGTAGGTCAGCACATTGAATATGCTGGCAGAGTTACACTATAAAGCAATGAATGCAAGAACTATATCTACATGCAATATTTGGCTGGTGGAGGCTCCAAGTTTATGATTTTGCATAAAGCTAATTTTTCCCTACAACAAAGGAATAAATTTATTTAACTACTCCCAAGTTGTAACAATATTTGAGAAGGTTCCTCCAACTCAAATCCCAAATAAACAAGTATCATCATTAGACCCAAATCAATTAATTAAAGAGTGATGAGATCAACAATAATATCCAATTCCAGATTCTCAAGATGTCCATAACCGAGGACACGGCTAACCATGATTAGTTTATACACTCTGCAGAGGTTGCGCACTTTTCCCCACAAGTCTCGACCGCATTCATGATCGAAAGATCGAGACATAGTCTTTCTGAAGCATTAACCCTCTACTCCGGGCACACCGGTACACCTACTTTCCCACTACATCTGCTAGTCCACCTCTTCAAGAGCTCATTCAACTTACTCAAGTATGCCAGAGCCCATAATGGCTTGTGGCTGCACATAGAAGTTTCTAGGCATGAAATATCATATGATCCCTTTGAGCCTAGGTGGCGAACCGAGGAAAAATCACACGGGTACTCCGGGATTTCCCTAGTGAAAAAACACTGGATTCTCCAGGTGCCCCAACCAATCCACCCAGATGTGTATTAAAGTTGCCACCTTAATGTTATCCATGATTAATAACTCTCATAACTTCCATGTGAATCATGATCCAAACCCTGTCTACGAGCATGGCTAAGCAATAATAAAGCATAACGTATATTCCCGGGGTGATCAAAGGTATTAGGTTCCTACCTCAAGTACTACAACCAAACCACATGTTCCCAATCCTACTCATGCAAATATTTGAGGGGCAAAACTAATGCATAGTAAAAATTGGGTATAGAAGAGTATGATCAAAGTGTAACTTGCCTTGATGACGATACAAACTCTAGGGATTCGTAGTAACAAGCTTCGCACTTCGGGTAATCTAGCGTAGATAAATAGTAGCATACATAAGCAATAACTCAAACCAAATGAAGAGAAATTGAGAAAAGATTCAAATAAAACTCGAAACAAGCAAACGTCTAAACTAAATAGAAAACAAAACCTAACAGCATTATTTTCATGTGGATTAGATCTTAATAGTAGGTAAATGTGATTAGCTACGAGTTGCAAAAAGAAACAGCTCAAACAGAGAAACGAAACTCAAGATACGAACGAAACAAGATCGTTTACTAATCTGAACTAAATTCAAATTTAAATTATCAAAATCATGTTCAAGTAGGTTAACTAGAAAGTAGAGATCATTACGAAGATTTAGCCGCTGGTTTCATCTAATTTGGACAAATGAGCAAAAAGTTACGCTAGTTTTGAGATCAGGGGCTAAATCGTGAGAAAACTATTCGCAGATAGGTCCCTGGACGAAATTAAAACTAAAAGGAAAAATCTACCGAGCGAACATTCGTTAACAGAACTAAAAGAACGAAAACCGTTCGCTAACCGATCTAAATGAACGAATGTTCATTAAATAAACTAACCTAATGAAAAAACCAGTCTAACCTAATAAACCATCTAAACCGCGAAAAACTGTAAATGAAACCAAACTATTTATAACGTCTAACCGGAGAAAACCGGCGGGGGGCGGCGGCGAGGTCCGGCGACGGGCGCGGGGCGGCGAGGCGAGGCGAGGCGGCGAGGCAGCATGCAGCAGCGCACGGCAGCAGCAGGCGGCGGTGGCTCAGGTGGCAGTGGGGCGATGAGAAGAGGAGGGGGCGGGGTCTGGCCTTATAAAGGGGGCCCCGGGGTGGACTCCAACTTGGGGGAGGGGTCCGACGGCGGCGGGTGCTACCGCTTGAGCATTGCGTTGGTTTTCCCTTGAAGAGGAAAGGGTGATGTAGTAAAGTAGCGTAAGTATTTCCCTCAGTTTTTAAGAACCATGGTATCAATCCAGTAGGAGGCTCCTCAAAAGTCCCACGCACCTACACAAACAAACAAGAACCTCGCAACCAACGCGATAAAGGGGTTGTCAATCCCTTCACGGTAACTTGCGAAAGTGAGATCTGGTAGAGATAATAAGATAAGATAAATATTTTTGGTATTTTTATGATATAGATTGGAAAGTAAAAGATGCAAATAAAAGTAGATGGAAAACTTATATGATAAAAGATAGACCCGGGGGCCATAGGTTTCACTAGTGGCTTCTCTCAAGATAGCATAAGTATTATGGTGGGTGAACAAATTACTGTCGAGCAATTGATAGAAAAGAGCATAGTTATAAGAATATCTAGGTATGATCATGTATATAGGCATCACGTCCGCAACAAGTAGATCGAAACGATTTTGCATCTACTACTATTACTCCACACATCGACCGACTCCTGCCTGCATCTAGAGTATTAAGTTCATGAAGAACAGAGTAACACATTAAGAAAGATGACATGATGTACAGGAATAAACTCATGCAATATGATATAAACGCCATCTTTTTATCCTCGATGGCAACAATACAATATGTGCCTTGCTGCCCCTGCTATCATTGGGAAAGGACACCGCAAGATTGAACCCAAAGCTAAGCACTTCTCCCATTGCAAGAAAGATCAATCTAGTAGGCCAAACCAAACTGATAATTCGAAGAGACTTGCAAAGATAACCAATCACACACAAAATAATTCAGAGGAGATTCAAATACTTCTCATAGATAAACTTGATCATAAACCCACAATTAATCGGATCTCGACAAACACACCGCAAAATGAGTTACATCGAATAGATCTCCAAGAAGATCGAGGATAACTTTGTATTGAGATTCAAAGAGAGAGAAGAAGCCATCTAGCTAATAACTATGGACCTGAAGGTCTGTGGTAAACTACTCACAACTCATAGGAGAGGCCTTGGAGATGATGTAGAGGCCCTCCATGGTCGATTCCCCCTCCGGCGGAGCGCCGGCGAAGGCTCCAAGATGGGATCTCGCAGATACAGAAGGTTGCGGCAGTGGAATTAGGTTTTCGTGGTGCTCCTCGATGTTTTCAGGGTATGGGAGTATATATAGGCGAAGGAGGTACATCGGTGGAGCAACGAGGGGCCGACGAGGGTGGGGGCGCTCCCACCCCCAGGGGGCGCACCGGGCACCCTCGTGGCCACCTTGTTTACAGCTTGACGTCCACTCCAAGTCTCCTGGATTGCGTTTGTTCCAAAAAGATCGCTCCCGAAGGTTTCATTCCGTTTGGACTCCGTTTGATATTCCTTTTCTTCGAAACACTGAAATAGGCAAAAAAACAGCAATTCGGCCTGGGCTTCCGGTTAGTAGGTTAGTTCCAAAAATGATATAAAAGTGTAAAGTAAAGCCCATAAACATCCAAAATGGTTAATATAATAGCATGGAATAATCAAAAATTATAGATACCTTGGAGACGTATCAAGCATCCCCAAGCTTAATTCCTGCTCGTCCTCAATTAGGTAAATGATAAAAACAGAATTTTTGATGTGGAATGCTACCTAGCATAATTCTCAATGTAATTTTCTTTATCGTGGCATGAATGTTGATGACCCACAAGTATAGGGGATCTATCGTAGCCCTTTCAATAAGTAAGAGTGTTGAACCCAACGAGGAGCAGAAGGAAATGACAAGCGGTTTTCAGTAAGGTATTCTCTGCAAGCACTGAAATTGTAGGTAACAGATAGTTTTGTGATAAGATAATTTGTAACGGGTAACAAGCAATGAAAGTAAATAAGGTTCAGAAAGGTGGCCCAATCCTTTTTGTAGCAAAGGGCAAGCCTGGACAAGTTCTTATATAGAGAAAAGTGCTCCCAAGGACACATGGGAATTATCGTCAAGCTAGTTTTCATCACGCTCATATGATTCGTGTTCGTTATTTTGATAATTTGATATGTGGGTGGACCGGTGCTTGGGTACTGCCCTTTCTTGGACAAGCATACCACTTATGATTAACCCCTATTGCAAGCATCCACAACTACAGAAGAAGTATTAAGGTAAACCTAACCATAGCATGAAACATATGGATCCAAATCAGCTCCTTACGAAGCAACTTATAAACTAGGGTTTAAGCTTCTGTCACTCTAGCAACCCATCATCTACTTATTACTTCCCAATGCCTTCCTCTAGGCCCAAATAATGGTGAAGTATCATGTAGTCGACATTCACATAACACAACTAGAGGAAAGACAACATACATCTCATCAAAATATCGAATGAATACCAAATTCACATGACTACTAATAGCAAGACTTCACCCATGTCCTCAGGAACAAACGTAACTACTCACAAAGCATATTCATGTTCATAATCAGAGGGGTATTAATATGCATTAAGGATCTGAACAAATGATCTTCCACCGAGTAAACCAACTAGCATCAACTACAAGGAGTAATTGTTAGAAATATGCCCTAGAGGCAATAATAAAAGGATTATTATTATATTTCCTTGTTCATGATAATTGTCTTTTATTCATGCTATAATTGTATTATCCGGAAATCGTAATACACGTGTGAATACTTAGACCAAATACGTCCCTAGTAAGCCTCTAGTTGACTAGCTCGTTGGTCAACAGATAGTCATGGTTTCCTGACTATGGACATTGGATGTCATTGACAACGGGATCACATCATTAGGAGAATGATGTGATGGACAAGACCCAATCCTAAGCATAGCACAAGATCGTGTAGTTCGTTTTGCTAGAGCTTTTCCAATGTCAAGTATCTCTTCCTTAGACCATGAGATCGTGTAACTCTCGGATACCGTAGGAGTGCTTTGGGTGTACCAAACGTCACAACGTAACTGGGTGACTATAAAGGTGCACTACAGGTATCTCCGAAAGTGTCTGTTGGGTTGACACGGTTCGAGACTGGAATTTGTCACTCCGTATTACGGAGAGGTATCACTGGGCCCACTCGGTAGTGCATCATCATAATGAGCTCAAAGTGACCAAGTGTCTGGTCATGGGATCATGCATTACGGTACGAGTAAAGTGACTTGCCGGTAACGAGACTGAACGAGGTAATGGGATACCTACGATCGAGTCTCGGGCAAGTAACATACCGTCTGACAAAGGGAATAGTATACGGGGTTGCTTGAATCCTCTACATCGTGGTTCATCCGATGAAATCATCGAGGAGCATGTGGGAGCCAACATGGGTATCCAGATCCCGCTGTTGGTTATTGATCGGAGAGCCGTCTCGGTCATGTCTGCATGTCCCCCGAACCCGTAGGGTCTACACACTTAAGGTTCGGTGACGCTAGGGTTGTATGATTATGAGTATGCAGCAAACCGAATGTTGTTTGGAGTCCCGGATGAGATCCTGGACGTCATGAGGAGTTCCGGAATGGTCCGGAGGTAAAGAAAACTATATAGGAAGTGCTGTTTCGGCCATCGGGAAAGTTTCAGGGTCACCCGGTATTGTACCGGGACCACCGGAAGGGTCCCGGGGGTCCACCGGGTGGGGCCACCTATCCCGGAGGGCCCCGTGGGCTGAAGTGGGAGGGGAACCAGCCCCTAGTGGGCTGGTGCACCCCTCCCTTGGGCCCCCTGCGCCTAGGGTTGGAAACCCTAGGTGGGGGGGGGGGCACTTGCCTTGGGGGGCACTCCACCCCCCTGGCCGCTGCCCCCTTGGGAGATTGGATCTCCCAGGGCCGGCGCCCCCCTTGGGGACCTATATAAAGGAGGGAAAGGGAGGGGGCGGCCGCACCCTTGTGTCTTGGCGCTCCCTCCCCTGCTACACCTCGTCCTCCTCCCGCAGCAGCTTGGCGAAGCCCTGCTGGAGTTCTGCTGCATCCACCACCACGCCGTCGTGCTGCTGGATCATCATCAACCTCTCCTTCCCCCTCGCTGGATCAAGACGGAGGAGACGTCACGCTGACCATACGTGTGTTGAACGCGGAGGTGCTGTCCGTTCGGCACTTGGTCATCGGTGATTTGAATCACGACGAGTACGACTCCATCATCACCGTTCCCTTGAATGCTTCTGCACGCGATCTACAAGTGGTATGTAGATGTAATATCTCTCCCATGACTCATTGCTTAGATGAACTCATAGATGGATCTTGGTGAAACCGTAGGAAATTTTTTAATTTTCTACAATGTTCCCCAACAGTGGCATCATGAGCTAGGTCTATGCGTAGTTCTGTATTGCACGAGTAGAACACAATTTTGTTGTGGGCGTAGATCTTATCAACTTGCTTGCCGCTACTAGTCTTTTCTTGCTTCAGCGGTATTGTGGGATGAAGCGGCCCGGACCGACCTTACACGTACGCTTACGTGAGACAGGTTCCACCGACTGACATGCACTAGTTGCATAAGGTGGCTAGCGGGTGTCTGTCTCTCCTACTTTAGTTGGAGCGGATTAGATGAAAAGGGTCCTTATGAAGGGTAAATAGAAGTTTACAAAATCACGTTGTGGTTATTCGTAGGTAAGAAAACGTTCTTGTTAGAACCCAATTGCAGCCACGTAAAAGATGCAACAACAATTAGAGGACGTCTAACTTGTTTTTGCAGCAATTGTCATGTGATGTGATATGGCCAGAAGTTGTGATGAATGATGAATGATATATTGTGATGTATGAGATCATGTTCTTGTAATAGGAATCATGACTTGCATGTCGATGAGTATGACAACTGGCAGGAGCCATAGGAGTTGTCTTTATTTTGTATGACCTGGATGTCATTGAAGAACGCCATGTAAATTACTTTACTTTATTGCTAAACGCGTTATCCATAGAAGTAGAAGTATTCGTTGGCGTGACAACTTCATGAAGACACAATGATGGAGATCATGATGATGGAGATCATGGTGTCATGCCGGTGACGAAGATGATCATGGAGCCCCGAAGATGGAGATCGAAGGAGCTATATGATATTGGCCATATCATGTTGCTACTATATAATTGCATGTGATGTTTATTATGTTTTATGCATCTTGTTTACTTAGAACGGCGGTAGTAGATAAGATGATCCCTTATAATAGTTTCAAGAAAGTGTTCCCCCTAACTGTGCACCGTTGCTAAAGTTCGTCGTTTCGAAGCACCACGTGATGATCGGGTGTGATAGATCCTTACGTTCACATACAACGGGTGTAAGACAGATTTACACATGCAGAACACTTAGGGTTAACTTGACGAGCCTAGCATGTACAGACATGGCCTCGAAACACAAGAGACCGAAAGGTCGAACATGAGTCGTATGGAAGATACGATCAACATGGAGATGTTCACCGATGATGACTAGTCCGTCTCACGTGATGATCGGACACGACCTAGTCGACTCGGATCATGTAACACTTAGATGACTAGAGGGATGTCAAATCTGAGTGGGAGTTCATTCAATCATTTGATTAGATGAACTTAATTATCATGAACTTAGTCTAAAACTTTTGCAAAATATGTCTTGTAGATCAAATGGCCAACGCTCATGTCAACATGAACTTCAACGCGTTCCTAGAGAAAACCAAGCTGAAAGACGATGGCAGCAACTATTCGGACTGGGTCCGGAACCTGAGGATCATCCTCATAGCAGCCAAGAAAGCATATGTCCTAGATGAACCGCTAGGTGAAGCACCCATCCCAGAGAACCAAGACGTTATGAACATTTGGCAGTCACGTGCTAATGATTACTCCCTCGTTCAGTGCGGCATCCTTTACAGCTTAGAACCGGGGCTCCAAAAGCGTTTTGAGAAACACGGAGCATATGAGATGTTCGAGGAGCTGAAAATGGTTTTCCAAGCTCATGCCCGGGTCGAGAGATATGAAGTCTCCGACAAGTTCTATAGTTGTAAGATGGAGGAAAATAGTTCTGTCAGTGAGCACATACTCAAAATGTCTGGGTTGCACAACTGCCTGTCCCAGCTGGAGATCAACCTCCCAGACGAAGCGGTCATTGACAGAATCCTTCAGTCGCTCCCACCGAGCTACAAGAGCTTTATGTTGAACTACAATATGCAGGGGATGGTGAAGACCATTCCTGAAGTATTTTCCATGCTGAAGTCAGCAGAGGATGAAATCAAGAAATAACATCAAGTGTTGATGGTCAATAAGACCACTAAGTTTAAAAAGGGCAAGGGTAAGAAGAACTTCAAGAAGGACGACAAAGATGTTGCCGCGCCCGGTAAGCCAACTGCCGGGAAGAAGTTAAAGAATGGACCCAAGCCCGAGACTGAGTGCTTTTATTGCAAGGGGAAGGGTCACTGGAAGCGGAACTACCCCAAATACTTAGCGGACAAGAAGGCCGGCAACACTAAAGGTATATTTGATATACATGTACTTGATGTGTACCTCACCAGTACTCGTAGTAACTCCTGGGTATTTGATACCGGTGTCGTTGCTCATATTTGTAACTCACAGCAGGAGCTGCGGAATAAGCGGAGACTGCAAAGGACGAGGTGACGATGCACGTCGGGAATGGTTCCAAGGTCGATGTGATCGCCGTCGGCACGCTACCTCTACATTTACCCACGGGATTAGTTATGAACCTCAATAATTGTTATTTAGTGCCAAGTTTGAGCATGAACATTGTATCTGATCTCGTTTAATACAAGATGGCTACTCATTTAAATCCGAGAATAATGGTTGTTCTATTTATATGAGAGATATGTTTTATGGTCATGCCCCGATGGTCAATGGTTTATTCTTAATGAATCTCGAACGTAGTGTTACACATATTCATAGCGTGAATACCAAAAGATGTAAAGTTGATAACGATAGTCCCACATACTTGTGGCACTGCCGCCTTGGTCACATTGGTGTCAAGCGCATGAAGAAGCTCCATGCTGATGGACTTTTAGAGTCTCTCGATTATGAATCATTTGACACATGCGAACCATGCCTCATGGGCAAAATGACCAAGACTCCGTTCTCCGGAACAATGGAGCGAGCAACCAACTTATTGGAAATCATACATACCGATGTGTGCGGTCCAATGAGCGTTGAGGCTCGTGGAGGATATCGTTATGTTCTCACTCTCACTGATGACTTGAGTAGATATGGGTATGTCTACTTGATGAAACACAAGTCTGAGACCTTTGAAAAGTTCAAGGAATTTCAGAATGAGGTAGAGAATCAACGTGACCGAAAGATAAAGTTCCTACGACCAGATCGTGGAGGAGAATACTTGAGTCGCGAATTTGGTACACACTTAAGGAAATATGGAATCGTTTCACAACTCACGCCGCCTGGAACACCTTAGCGTAATGGTGTGTCCGAATGTCTTAATCGCACTCTATTGGATATGGTGCGGTCTATGATGTCTCTTACCGATTTACCGCTATCATTTTGGGGATACGCTCTAGAGACAACTACATTCACTTTAAATAGGGCACCATCTAAATCCGTTGAGACGACACCGTATGAATTATGGTTTGGGAAGAAACCTAAGCTGTCGTTTCTAAAAGTTTGGGGATGCGATGCTTATGTCAAGAAATTACAACCTGAAAAGCTCGAACCCAAGTCGGAAAAATGTGTCTTCATAGGATACCCTAAGGAAACCATTGGGTATACCTTCTACTTAAGATCCGAGGGCAAGACCTTTGTTGCCAAGAACGGATCCTTTCTGGAAAAAGAGTTTCTCTCAAAACAAGTAAGTGGGAGGAAAATAGAACTCGATGAAGTACTACCTCTTGAACCGGAAAGTAGTACAGCTCAGGAAAATGTTCCTGTGGTGCCTACACCAACTGGAGAGGAAGTTAATGATGATGATCAAGGTACTTTGGATCAAGTTGCTACAGAACCTCGTAGGTCCACAAGGACACGTTCCACACCAGAGTGGTATGGCAACCCTGTCCTGGAAATCATGTTGTTAGACAACGGTGAACCTTCAAACTATGAAGAAGCGATGGCGGGCCCAAATTCCAACAAATGGCTTGAAGCCATGCAATCCGAGATAGAATCCATGTATGAAAACAAAGTATGGACTTTGACAGACTTGCCCGATGATCGGCGAGCGATAGAAAACAAATGGATCTTTAAGAAGAAGACGGACGCGGATGGTAATATTACCATTTATAAAGTTCGACTTGTCGCTAAGGGTTATCAAAAAGTTCAAGGGGTTGACTACGATGAGACTTTCTCTCCCGTAGCGAAGCTGAAGTCCGTCCGAATCATGTTAGCAATTGCCGCATACTATGATTATGAGATATGGCAAATGGACGTCAAAACATCATTTCTTAACGGGCATCTTAAGGAAGAACTGTATATGATGCAGCCGGAGGGTTTTGTCGATCCTAAGGATGTTAACAAAGTATGCAAGCTCCAGCGATCCATTTATGGGCTGGTGCAAGCATCTCGGAGTTGGAACATTCGCTTTGATGAGATGATCAAAGCGTTTGGGTTTATGCAGACTTATGGAGAAGCCTGTGTTTACAAGAAAGTGAGTGGGAGCTCTGTAGCATTTCTCATATTATATGTAGATGACATACTTTTGATGGGAAATGATATAGAACTTTTGGACAGCATTAAGGCCTACTTGAATAAGTGTTTTTCAATGAAGGACCTTGGAGAAGCTGCTTACATATTAGGCATCAAGATCTATAGGGATAGATCGAGACGCCTCATAGGTCTTTCACAAAGCACATACCTTGATAAGATTTTGAAGAAGTTCAAAATGGATCAGTCTAAGAAAGGGTTCTTGCCTGTATTGCAAGGTGTGAGATTGAGCTCAGCTCAATGCCCGACCACGGCAAAAGATAAAGAAGAGATGAGTGTCATCCCCTATGCTTCAGCCATAGGATCTATTATGTATGCCATGCTGTGTACCAGACCCGATGTAAACCTTGCCGTAAGTTCGGTAGGAAGATACCAAAGTAATCCCGGCAAGGAACACTGGACAACGGTCAAGAATATCCTGAAGTACCTGAAAAGGACAAAGGACATGTTTCTCGTTTATGGAGGTGACGAAGAGCTCGCCGTAAAGGGTTACGTCGACGCTAGCTTCGACACAGATCTGGATGACTCTAAGTCACAAACCGGATACGTGTATATGTTGAATGGTGGAGCAGTAAGCTGGTGCAGCTACAAGCAGAGCGTCGTGGCAGGATCTACATGTGAAGCGGAGTACATGGCAGCCTCGGAGGCAGTGCATGAAGCTATTTGGATGAAGGAGTTCATCACCGACCTAGGAGTCATACCCAATGCGTCGGGGCCGATCAAACTCTTCTGTGACAACACTGGAGCTATTGCCCTGGCAAAGGAGCCCAGGTTTCACAAGAAGACCAGGCACATCAAGCGTTGTTTCAACTCCATCCGTGAAAATGTTCAAGATGGAGACATAGATATTTGCAAAGTACATACGGATCTGAATGTCGCAGATCCGTTGACTAAACCTCTCTTGCGAGCAAAACATGATCAACACCAGAACTCTATGGGTGTTCGATTCATCACAATGTAACTAGATTATTGACTCTAGTGCAAGTGGGAGACTGTTGGAAATATGCCCTAGAGGCAATAATAAAAGGATTATTATTATATTTCCTTGTTCATGATAATTGTCTTTTATTCATGCTATAATTGTATTATCCGGAAATCGTTATACACGTGTGAATACTTAGACCAAATACGTCCCTAGTAAGCCTCTAGTTGACTAGCTCGTTGGTCAACAGATAGTCATGGTTTCCTGACTATGGACATTGGATGTCATTGACAACGGGATCACATCATTGGATGTCATTGACAACGGGATCACATCATTAGGAGAATGATGTGATGGACAAGACCCAATCCTAAGCATAGCACAAGATCGTGTAGTTTGTTTTGCTAGAGCTTTTCCAATGTCAAGTATCTCTTCCTTAGACCATGAGATCGTGTAACTCCCGGATACCGTAGGAGTGCTTTGGGTGTACCAAACGTCACAACATAACTGGGTGACTATAAAGGTGCACTACAGGTATCTCCAAAAGTGTCTGTTGGGTTGACACGGATCGAGACTGGAATTTGTCACTCCGTATTACGGAGAGGTATCACTGGGCCCACTCGGTAGTGCATCATCATAATGAGCTCGAAGTGACCAAGTGTCTGGTCACGGGATCATGCATTACGGTACGAGTAAAGTGACTTGTTGGTAACGAGACTGGACGAGGTATTGGGATACCGACGATCGAGTCTCGGGCAAGTAACATACCGTCTGACAAAGGGAATAGTATACGGGGTTGCTTGAATCCTCGACATCGTGGTTCATCCGATGAGATCATCGAGGAGCATGTGGGAGCCAACATGGGTATCCAGATCCCGCTGTTGGTTATTGATCGGAGAGCCGTCTCGGTCATGTCTGCATGTCTCCCAAACCCGTAGGGTCTACACACTTAAGGTTCGGTGACGCTAGGGTTGTATGAATATGAGTATGCAGCAAACCGAATGTTGTTCGGAGTCCCGGATGAGATCCCAGACGTCACGAGGAGTTCCGGAATGGTCTGGAGGTAAAGAAAACTATATAGGAAGTGCTGTTTCGGCCATCGGGAAAGTTTCGGGGTCACCCGGTATTGTACCGGGACCACCGGAAGGGTCCCGGGGGTCCACCGGGTGGGGCCACCTATCCCGAAGGGCCCCATGGGCTGAAGTGGGAGGGGAACCAGCCCCTAGTGGGCTGGTGCGCCCCCCCTTGGGCCCCCCTGCGCCTAGGGTTGGAAACCCTAGGTGGGGGGGGGCGCCCCACTTGCCTTGGGGGGCACTCCACCCCCCTGGCCGCCGCCCCCTTGGGAGATTGGATCTCCCAGGGCCGGCGCCCCCCCTGGGGGCCTATATAAAGGAGGGCAGGGGAGGGGGCAGCCGCACCCTTGTGTCTTGGCGCCTCCCTCCCCTGCTACACCTCGTCCTCCTCCCGCAGCAGCTTGGCGAAGCCCTGCCGGAGTTTTGCTGCATCCACCACCACGCCGTCGTGCTGCTGGATCATCATCAACCTCTCCTCCCCCCTTGCTGGATCAAGACAGAGGAGACGTCACGCTGACCGTATGTGTGTTGAACGCGGAGGTGCTGTCCGTTCGGCACTTGGTCATCGGTGATTTGAATCACGACGAGTACGACTCCATCATCACCATTCCCTTGAACGCTTCCGCACGCGATCTACAAGTGGTATGTAGATGTAATCTCTCTCCCATGACTCATTGCTTAGATGAACTCATAGATGGATCTTGGTGAAACCGTAGGAAATTTTTTAATTTTCTACAACGTTTCCCAACAGTAATCAACACTACTAGCAACCCACAGGTACCAATCTGAGGTTTGGGTACAAAGATTGGATACAAGAGATGAACTAGGGTTTGAGAGGAGATGGTGCTGGTTAAGATGTTGATGGAGATTGACCCCCTCCCGATGAGAGGATCATTGGTGATGACGATGGTGATGATTTCCCCCTCCTGGAGGGAAGTTCCCCGGCAGAATAGCTCCGCTGGAGCGCTAGATTGGTTCCGCCAAGGTTCCGCCTCGTGGCGACGGAGTTTCGTCCCGTAAGCTTGCTTATGATTTTTTCCAGGGTAAAAGACTTCATATAGCAGAAGATGGGCATCGAAGGGCCACCAGGAGCCCCACGAGGCAGGGGGGCGTGCCCTGTATGGGTTGGCGTGCCCCCACCCTCGTGGCCAGGGTGTGGGCCCCCTCTGGTACTTCTTCTGCTGAATAATTATCATTAATTCCAAAAATGACTTTCGTGGAGTTTCAGGACTTTTGGAGCTGTGCAGAATAGGTTTCTAATATTTGCTCCTTTTCCAGCCCAGAATCCCAGCTGCTGGCATCCTCCCTCTTCATGTTAAACCTTGTAAAATAAGAGGGAATAGCCATAAGTATTGTGACATAGCGTGTAATAACAGTCCATAATGCAATAAATATCGATATAAAAGCATGATGCAAAATGGACGTATCAAATGTTCAGATTCAAATGATTCAAAATAAAAGTTCATATTGACATAAGAAATAGTAATACTTCAAGCATACTAACAAAGCAATCATGTCTTCTCAAAATAGCATGGCTAAAGAAAGTTCAGCCCTACAAAATCATATAGTTTGGTCATGCTCCATTTCTGTCACACAAGAATGCTCTCATCTTGCACACCCCAATGACAAACCAAGCAATTGTTTCATACTTAAGTAATCTCAAAAAAAATTCAACTTTCACGCAATACATGAGCGTGAGCCATGGATATAGCACTATGGGTGAAAAAGAATATGATGATGGAGGTTGTGTGGAGAAGACAAAAAGGAGAAAGTCTCGCATTGACGAGGATAATCAACGGGCTATGGAGATGCCCATCAATTGATGTCAATATCAGGAGTAGGGATTGTCATGCAACGGATGCACTAGAGCTATAAATGTATGAAAACTCAACAAAAGAAACTAAATGGGTGTGCATCCAACTTGCTTGTTCACGAAGACCTAGGGCATTTTGAGGAAGCCCATCGTTGGAATATACAAGCCAAGTTCTATAATGAAAAATTCCCACTAGTATATGAAAGTGACAACATATGTGACTCTCTATATGAAGAACATGGTGCTACTTTGAAGCACAAGTGTGGAAAAAGATAGTAACATTGTCCCTTTTTTATTTTCCTTTTTTTCTTTTCCTTTTTTTTCTTCTTCTTTTTTTGGCATTTTTTATTTGGTCTTTCTTTTTTTTCTTTGGCCTTTTTTGGCCTTTCTTCTTTTTTTATAAGGAACAATGCTCTAATAATGATGATCATCACACTTCTATTTATTTACAACTCATGAATTACAACTCAAAACTAAAACAAGATATGACTCTATATGAATGCCTCCGGCGGTGTACCGGGATAGGCAATGAATCAAGAGTGACATGTATGAAAATTATGAAGGTGGCTTTGCCATAAATGCGATGTCAACTATATGATCATGCAAGGCAATATGACAATGATGATGCATGTCACGATGAATGGTACGATGGAAAGTTGCATGGCAATATATCTCGGAATGACTATGAAAATGCCACAATAGGTAGGTATGGTGGCTGTTTTGAGGGAAGATATAAGGAGCTTTATGTGTGATAGAGCGTATCGTATCACGGGGTTTGGATGCACCGGCGAAGTTTGCACCAACTCTCAAGGTGAGAAAGGGCAATGCAAGGTACCGAAGAGTCTAGCAATGATGGAAGGGTAAGAGTGCGTATAATCCCTGGAGTCACATTAGTCATAAAGAACTTACATACTTATTGCAAAAATCTACAAGTCATCAAAAACCAAGCACTACGCGCATGCTCCTAGGGGGATAGATTGGTAGGAAAAGACCATCGCTCGTCCCCGACCGCCACTCATAAGGATGACAATCTAAGAACACCTCATGTTTCAAATTTGTTACACAATGGTTACCATACGTGTATGCTACGGGACTTGCCAACTTCAACACAAGTATTCTTTAAATTCACAATTACCCAACTAGCATGACTCTAATATCACCACCTCCATATCTCAAAACAATTATCAAGCATTAAATTGATCATAGCATCCAATTCACTTTCTATGATAGTTTTTATTATACCCAACTTGGATGCCCATCATTCTAGGACCAATCTTATAACCATAGAAAATACCATGCTGTTCTAAAAGACTCTCAAAATAATATAAGTGAAGCATGAGAGATCAACAATTTCTACAAAATTAAGCCACCGCCGTGCTCTAAAAGATTTAAGAAAATTGCAGATTGAAAAAAGATCGTATTCCAAAAATGTTCACGCTTATATAATAAATCTTCATGAGTTCAAAAATATTCATGAATTTCAAACTAATTCTCAAATTCGAAAACTATCCATGAATAAAAAACCTGTTCGGATTTTTTAAATCATGACATTTTTTAAAAATATGAACAGTTTATGATATTCAGATTTATTTTAAAAAGCACAATATTTTTTGAAATTTTGAACAATTTCTGAAATTTCAAGCATGTTTTCAAAATAACGAACAAACTTTTAAAACATGAACATTTTTTAAAAAACTACCAATATTTTTGATTTAGTTGAATTTTACAAAAAAAATTAAAAAAAAGGAAAAAATGTGGAAGGAGGAAGAAAGAGAAGAACAAAAAACAGAAAAAATGAGACTTAAAGAAAAAAGAAGGAAAAAAAGAGACATGAAGAAAATAAAAACCCAGAAAGAAAACCATTACAAAAATGTAGGAAAAGGGGACAAACATATGGAATCTCCTAGAAGCAGATTAAAATTTCAAAAACCGGACCAAAAACACTCTCAAATCTCGACCGACCCCTCCACGTGCCGTAATGAGTCGACCTACAGGAGCACCCTTAGTATGCAATCGCTGTCTTACGCTTTGCTGTAAGCGATATGTATCAGTTATGGGAATAGGATCCTCACGAGTGCTTGTAATTAGCACCTTCAGCGCTGGTTTGAAACTGGCGCTCGCTTGAGCAACACTTGGGCCGGCCGATTAGGATGGTTTCTCCGTTGCGCTCGCCCGTTCACTACTTTCCGTAAAAAACCAGAAAACATGACTTGCCATAAAGAAAACCTCATTCGTTGCTTCCTGTCCA